>NC_133204.1:2933251-3003251 GCF_958299795.1 Porites lutea
ACAGGAAGGAAAAGTTACGAGAGCGTACGGTACCGTTGCCTCTTATCTTCAATCAACAGTTTGAAGGGTGTTGTTGTTGTTGATAATTTCAGGTGAGACCGCAAAAGGTCGTTATCCAGTAAAAGCCATAGCCATGATGCACAAGATTTGCCGTGAAGCAGAGGCCGCCATTTTTTACAGGCAGCTGTTTGATGACTTGAGGCACTCTATGAACAGAGTCGCAGATACTCACGAAACAACTGCCATAGCTGCAGTGGCTGCGTCCTTCACAGCTAATGCGGCGTGCATAGTCTGTCTCACGCACACGGGAAAGTAAGTCGAGTGCCCAGGGGCAGGCGGGGGTGGGGGGAATGAACAAAATGTTAAACGCGGAGGTTCCGCCCCGAGGTCCAACCCCTTACCTGCCTTTTATATACCATTTTTGTCAGAAAATGTACCCCTTTCACATGCCTTGTTTAGAATACTGCACCCCTTTTAACTGCTGTAAATGCACTTTCTTTCAAGAATGAATAATTCAAAGAGCAGAACGGTTTTTCGACTTTTTCACAGCCATAAAATGCATTTAGACACAAGTTGGCAGATTTCCCCACCCTTTCTTATACTTCAGCTAGTGAAATCTGTACCCTTTCACCTACCTGAAGCCTGAACAAGGTACCCCTTTTGGGCGGAACCTCCCCGTATAGGCCATTATAGGAAGTACCCCCACCCCCATCCCCCGGGGGGGGGAGTCTGCGTAGCTGGCGGAATTGTTTTCGCTCGTGTGAGAGTTTTTGTTTTTCCCGTGCGTCTCCTCCCAATTCTCCGCATGACTTCGCAGCTCCTCTGCTAAAACTTTGCTCGTGCTATAACGATCCCGCCGGTTACGCAGGCTAGTCAAGTGAGAACCAAGATTATTTACCTTTTACAAACAAAAGGTTTCCTGGTCAGAAAGCTAATTGCAAACGACCTCCTTGGTCTTTGCGGGAGTAACAAAACGTTTGAAAAGGCAGTCCTGTTTTCTCGTTCGAGGTGTTTCAAACAGAAATTTGAGTCCCAATTGTCTTCCTGCTACGTAACTGATGACAAATCCTATTTTATGCGGCCATATCTCAATAAATGAAAGTGTTTTGTGCAATTATCAAACGGATGTTCCGAGTGGAATTTTCCTTTGGCGCGTAGAAGTGCGTGCACCATTTGTCCAAACCATAACCCGAAATAAACCGATCAGTTTCCCAATGTTAATGCGCAAAGGTTTATTAGGGACCTTAAGATCCGACGACGGCGACGGTAACGGGAACGCCACAAAATCAATAGGTTTAATAACCAAAACAACAATTTTGCATCACTTTTTTTTGTACATTTCTTTGCCGTCACTGCACGACTACGACGTGAAAATGCCTAATTTCAAGTTGTACAGAGGAAGTACACACAGGAATGGAGGTGGAGTATGTACATACGTACGCACTAATCTGAACTATCGAATACGTAATGATTTAAATAATGATCTTTTAGAGTGTCTTTTTGTTGAAATCAGTAAGCCACGAAGTACACCATTTCTGGTCGGTACTTGGTATCGACCCCCAAGTTCTCCACCCAATTTATTTAGCGAATTTGAGAATGTTATTGCTAAAATTGACGCGGAAAATAAGGAATTATATTTACTCGGTGATATCAACTGCAATTTGTTGCCTGGAGCAATTACAGTTAATTCCTCCCATCTGATAAACATTTTCGATATATATGGTCTTAGTCAGTTAATCACTGAACCGACACGTGTCACCCAGGACTCAAAAACATTAATTGATTTATGTATAACGAACTCCCCAGAGAAGATTACAAATTCCGGTGTCATTCACCTTGGCATAAGTGATCATTCTCTTGTTTTTTTTGTCACGTAAGACTCAATACTGCCGTATTGGCCCTCGCGTGATTGTAACACGGCAATTTAAACACTTTAACAGAGGAAAATTCTTAAGTGACCTCAATCAACTACCTTGGGCCAATGTTGATTTGTATTCTGATCCCAATGAAATGTGGCATGTATGGAAAGAAATGTTTCTTGGCTGCGTCGATAAACACGCACCACTTAAATCCAAAAGAATTCGGAAAAAACGATCTCCATGGATTACTAGAGAGTTATTGAGCAAAATCCGAAAACGAGATTTCCTTAAAAAGAAGGCAATCTCCTCCAATAACCCGGCTATATGGGATCAATTTAGGTGTGCAAGAAATCAGGCAAATAACGCAATTAAACTCGCAAAAAAACTCTATGTTTCTGACAACCTGGAAGCCAACAAAGGTAATTTGCGCAAAACATGGAATGTTATCAACGAGCTAACTTCACGTAACAGTGGTAAGTCAACGAATATTTTGGAGATCAAGGTAGATGATAAAATAGCAAGTAACCCTTTGGACATTGCGGAAACTATTAACGATCACTTTACAAACGTTGCGCAAGTATTAGCACAAGATATTCCTGTTGTCGATGTTAATCCTGAGTCTTATTTAAAGCCCACTGATCATTCGTTTTCTCTGCAAATTCCGAGTGTTGATATTGTTTCTAACGTTTTGTCAAAAATTGATGAAAAGAAAGCCACCGGTCTTGATATGATTCCGAGTAAATTGTTGAAAATGGCTGCTAATATCGTCGCACCCTCTCTTACCTCAATATTCTCAAAGTCTATTCTCACTGGGATATATCCAAACGATTGGAAAACAGCCAAAGTGACTCCACTTTTTAAAAAGGGCATTAAATCGGACCCTAACAACTACAGGCCAATATCTGTAATCCCTATAATTTCGAAAGTTTTTGAAAGAATTGTTTATAATCAACTTTTCCATTATCTAGATGATAATAAATTGCTACTAGGTTGCCAATCAGGGTTCCGTTCTCTACATAGTACGCTCACGGCTTTGCTTGAGGCAACAAATGCTTGGTCAGTAAACATCGACAATGGCCTTCTAAATGGCGTTGTCTTTATTGACCTTACTAAGGCATTCGACACCATTGATCATGAGATCATCTTGCGTAAGATGTCATACTTGGGTGTCGATCAGGCAGCTATAAAATGGTTCTCGTCGTACTTAAGTGACCGAACCCAAAGATGTAATGTCAGTGGCAAACTATCATCTGCTCGTACCCTCAGTTGTGGCGTGCCGCAGGGTAGCATATTGGGTCCTTTGCTATTTTTAATTTACATTAATGATCTTCCCAACTCCCTGCGGGGCGCCGTACCAAGAATGTTTGCCGATGACACCAACCTTACGTTATCTGCTAAGACGTTAACAGAGCTTAAGTTAGCTCTAACCCCTGAATTAAATAACCTTAGCTGTTGGCTGAAAGCTAACAAGCTCAGTCTAAATGTTGCTAAAACAGAGCTAATGATTATTGGATCAAGACAAAGACTATCTGCCCAATGTGACGATGTAGAAATCAGAATTGATGACCAAATTATCAAGAGAGTCGATCATACCAAATCCTTGGGTCTTACCATAGATGCTCAACTCTCTTGGGGTAAACACGTTGAAGAGATTTGCAAGAAAGTCTCTTCAGCTATAGACGCCCTAAAATGTGTGCGGCCCTTTATATCCAAAGAAACTGCAATTCAAATTTATAACGCTTTAATTATGCCTCATTTTGATTACTGCAGCCCCGTCTGGGACTGTTTGAGTGGTTACTTGAGTGATAAGCTCCAAAAATTACAGAATCGTGCAGCCAGAGTTATTACTAAATCACCCTTTGATGCGAGCTCAAACCAACTTCTCTCCACCCTCAGCTGGGAGAGGCTATCTCTTCGACGAAAGAAACAAAAAGCCTTTATGATGTATAAAACCATGCATGACCTTGCTCCAAAATATCTACAAAGTCTTTTCTCTCAGCGTCACTCTGCTTACAACTTAAGAAACTCTGAGGGAAGGCTGACCCTGTCCAAACCAAACACCAATTATTTGAAACGAAGCTTCTCTTACAGCGGGGCCATGTTATGGAATAACTTGCCCAAAAACTTAAAAAACGCTGCATCCGTTGAGCATTTTAAGCGAAATATCAAGAAGGTAGCTGATATATCGGATTCCCACACGGCAATCATGTAAAGCAGTTGTAATTAGTTTTAGTTTTTAACTTAAGCTTAACTGATGATTTCCCGTGGTTAAATAAAGATTTACATACATTTACATACATACAAGCGACTACGAAATTTCCTCTCTCTTTCTGAACTTGGATATGGTTCTTAGGAATTGAAAAAGTTAGTGACTTGGAGTAATCGCGATGAAGATTGAAATAACACGAATTCACTTTTCCAGCGACGTTTTCTCCACAGTCGCCTTTCTCGGATCTTAAGGTCCCTATTTCATCTGCTGGGACGCAACCTAGTGTTCGTTGCCGTTGTAGGAAGGCGTTATAATTATTTTTGTCTACTTTTTCGTTTAGGACTGCTGAAGTAGTGGCGCGCTTTCGTCCCCGCTGTCCTATCATCGTGGTAACACGTGACGCGCGCGTGGCACGCCAGATGCACTTATACAGGGGCTGCTTCCCGCTCATTTACGATAGACCGCCAAAAGAGAACGTGCTTGAAGAACACGATGAGCGGCTTGAATTTGCGCTGGACATGGGCAAAAGGATGGGATTCATGAAAGTAGAAAACGCGTTTGTGTTTGTGTCGGGTTGCAGCTCATACCAACACAATCCGCATCCTTACTGTCATGGAAGAGAAGATTCATATCGCCAAGAGTCTGTCAGAGTCCGCAGATATAAAAGGAAGGATGCAAAACTTGACCGTGCCCTAGGCGTTAAATTTGCCAGCATGAGAACTCTCAGAAGTTTTTAACTTGGAGTGGTTTTTGACAGTGTGAAACATGTAGACGATGCTGAATTCAATATTGCTAGGAAATAGATTATTTATCGTGTATTTGGATTTTTTGATCACAATGAGCTTTCGTGTCAGTTGCAAAACTACCGGCTAAGGCGGCTGGTGTGAAAAAGGCAAACTGAATAAACTCATCCTCAGTTGTTATTATTGATTTATAGTTGCATTTTATATTTTCCACGTGGTTCAGAGTCTGAAGGGGGGAAGGGTTGGTCCTGATCGCGGTTTCCCGCTCTTTTTTCGCGACTATTCCGCATCCCAAACGTCTGTCATCTGCGCCTCGAGCACCGTTTTTCTTTCAACCCTTTTTAGTGCATGATTTTGGCGAATCTCGCATTCCCACTAGCATTCAAATCCCGTGTCCCGTCAAGACTTTTTGCTTTTTCCCAAATCCCGCTCTGTATTTTAGTCAAATCCCGCGTCCCGAAAATACCCTTCCAGGGAAAAGCCCTGGAGACTAGCTATTTGATGTTGTCGCTGTTAAACGTCTTGAACAGCGGAGTACAAAATTATACCAACGACAGGCAACAATTTTACAGATGTTTTACTTGACCCGTGAAACAGATACTAACAACTATTGCAAAATAGCTACACGTAAACAAAAGAAGGCAATGGAATTAGTGCATAATAGTGAGAAGTTTTCTACTACCTTTTTCGCCTGTTAAGAGGCTGTCCGCGTAAGAACCGATAAGGCAAATTTCGGTGTATCACAGATTGCCCTGATTTTTTCAGTGGAAGATAACTATCCAATCCCATGAAGAAATATCACATTTATTTGGACCAACTCAATTTTTTCTCTATTTTACAGGAAGATTTTCTCGGTCACCTAAAACTGGCCCGTTTGCCGTCGGAAGTGGTGCGATTTTGGTGAAACTTTAGAGCTCTGTCAAACCTACCTTACATAGCCGAATAAGCTGATTATTTTACAAACAAAAAGTTTTAACTCTGATTGACAGTTTCAAGGTTTAATGGTTGCATTCTGTGGAAAGTTGGCTGAGATATGATTTTTTTAAAATGACCTTTAATTTGCTCAGCAGGAAAAGTAATTTGCATAACTAGAGCTGAACGGTAATTTCGCAAAAGTGGCACCTGACCCAGACTCAAGTCTATGATAAATCAGAAGTACTAGGACCAGTCTACTTCTTAACGCAATAAAATTTGTGGGCACTCTTCTCTGCGTGCCGTGCAAAGTTCCGTTAATATTCCAAAATTCGCCATTTTGACAGCAAAGCTGGAATTGTAACGGGTCCGCATCTGATCGACTAATTTCCGCTTTAACGTTTCTAGTTATCACTAAATGTCATTAGACCCTTTAAATATTGGACGTTTGAAAACATGTGGAGAAAACTTAGTAATCGCTTTTCCTTGGGTCTTTTTCTTGTCGACGATGAACGTTGCTTCATTCTCCGTATGCAAATTAGCTTTAGATGCGTCGTTTCAACAAATTGACAGGAAACATAACTGCTTATATTTCACATTTTCGTTGTTTCTAGAAATTGACAGGAAATATACTGCTGAATATAATCCTTACATTTCACATTTCTAAGGGGAAAAATAACTCTCCTTTCCACAGAAAAACACAAACTATCACTTAGAATCCCCTTAAGGTCTGTGTTTTTTTTTTTAACGAGGAAGAAGCAGCTGAATAATATATCATGATATATGTTTGCGTGGCTTAAAATAATCCAATTACTGTGGCCTGTCAGGCATTCCTTAAGAGGGGTGGTCGATTAGAAAACAATAGCGTTGTGTCGATCAATTCTATAATATTATCATCTTTTTTTTTAAATGATAGTTATTGATAATGATAAAAAATAAGGGTTCACTTGCAAGGTAAGTCCTCTTGTCAGCACACGAAAATTTTTGGGCACTCTTTTTTGCGTGCCTTAAAAAATAGCGTTAACGTCGAAAGCTTCATAATGATATTTGCTTATCAGGAGAAGGCAGATCTTTGTACATGGCACTATGATAAAAAAAATGCCCCACACTTTTTCTATCTTAAATTAGCAGTAAATTTCAGTTTCATTCAAAGATCTTTAAAGCGTTTATCGGCAGCAGAATGAAACGGGAAAAATAGTTCCTTTTTTCAGTGAATAAACGCAAAAGGGAGTATCTTTCTAGTTTTTGTTAGGGTATAACATCCGAATTCCAACGATGATCTTGTTTTGGTTTCAGTCTGATTAAATTATAATGCTTCAGGTGCCAGTTTCAAATATAGTTTTGTCAATGAAATGGCCGAAGAGATCAATTGTGAAAAATGGCTTTTTCGGATATTTCATCAAGCAGTTCTTCCGCGAGATTGTAGACAGAGTGAGGTCCCAGTAGGGGTGTGGAGGAAAATGTGTTGGTCACAGAGTGCATGGATGATATTACGTCGCACTTAGCCGGCTGTCATTTGTCTAAGTTTAGCAAGTGTAGCAAAGACAATGAAAATGAACTCATTTTAGCGAGAGTACGTATTCGAGGCTTGGTGGGTATTCGGAACTGAAATGACAATCTGCCCAAGGCACAGACACCTACTTGGCAGGTTTTTGCGAGCACCAAGGTCTTGTTAGGCTCGATTGTAAGCCGCTGTTCTGGAAAATGAGCCCCCAACGGACGGGGAGACGGCGGAAATCGAGCCTAAGGTCTTGTCAATACCCCGGTCACACTCTGGATCATACTGGCAAAATAACTTCTGTGGCAGGAAGACATGTCGTAAATTTCCAGATAGCCAGCGAAATAAGTCAAAGTTTTGTTCCATCACGTAAGTATCATATTTTTTTCTTCTTCATGCCAAAAAGTTTCTTAACGTACAGAGATATCCTAATTTCTCTATTTAACATTTTATCTTGCGATGTTTTCTGAAGATAGTTTTTGTTATTTCTATTTTTTTGACAGCCGTGTATCTTGCTTTAATCAATTCTTACCTTCAAAATACTATACATACCGGTTAATCCGTGTGTTGTAAAAGATAGTTTTCTGATGATTGTTTGAAGAGCATTATAAATGGCAAAAAAAGAACTTTCTACACGGAGTCAGGATTCAACCTCGTCCCGAGCGCTTTCCCGCCCCTGCCATTTTCTAAGAAGAATGTTCTGGGGACGAGGATAGGAGTGATTGTGCTCGAGGTGTCGTTCACGTGCACGTGTATGAAAAGTATTTCATTCTTGCAATAAAAATAATTTTTTTTAACTTAAACAGTGTTTAAAACATGTCTCTGATTTTGTAAAAATTAGTGAGACTTAAAAGTACCTTAGTGTTCAGTTCTACTTTATATAGCCGATTTGCTCCTCCTGTCGTAAGAAACTTGAAAAAACTTGACGCCGAAGGGTCGAGAAGAGTACGATTGAACAGTCAGCAACCATGTCCACACATTTGCCTGAGAGGTTTATTGGACAAGATTTCTCTGTTTTTCTTGTTTTGATAACGTTTTCAGTCTTCAAAAATGCCTCCAGATTGCTGTTTTTTTTGTATTTATACCCTCTTGAACAATGTGCTCCATCTCATCTCTCCATTTTTTACCTACTTTACCATCCACCCTCTCTCCCCACTGTTCCACCTCTACTTTTAAAAGCGTTTGTACTTAAGGGGATAAAATTTCTCCCGTGTATATTAATTTCTGAAAAATTAAGTCCTTCTACTTTTTTCTTAAATTCCTAAACTTGTAGTTCTTTTTTTCCTTAAGAACCGCCAAAGATGCTGCTAAGGCTGCAATAAACGCACTCGCCCTTTTATATACTTCATCTAGGGAAATGCCCACCCTTTCATATACCTTAAGCCTGAAAAAGATACTCCTTTCGGGCGAAACCTCCCCGTATAGGCCATCATAGGGAGTTCCCCCCACCCCCGTACTAATTCCGTGCTCACCCATTGCCAGCCCATGTTGGACTCTAGGCCCGTTTGAGTCAACACGTAAACATAGTCCTAAGTGTATACAAGTTGAACTTGACCATAGAGATCTGTTGCAAGAAGACGAGGAGTTCGAAAGGCAAAAGCTTGTTGCAGAAATCGCTGAAGAATTGAGACCACAACACCCTCAGCCAGAAGCTTTCAACCTATGTGTATGTCAAAGGAAGAACAACCTAGTCAGTTCAACGTGGTAATGCTAAAATCTTGTGTCACTTTAAAATACTATTCAAATCCAGGGAAAGAAAAGGAGACCTAATTCACAAACTTTCGTCTTTCATACAAGATTGCACGTGCTTTTCTCCATCAGCTCAGGAGTGAACAAAGGGATCCTTAATTTAGTGTGATTAACAGCCGGCAAAAACTTTTGGGATTTAACAGGAGAAGGACCGTAAACAATAACTTAATGCCTTTTTCTGCATGCCATTCCTCATTTTTACTCAAATGTTGTTAATTGGCGATAAGCACAATGCTCTGTTAATACCACCTTAAAGTTTGTAGGGTAGCCTATAGTTAGCTAGGGATCTAGGAAATGTGTATGCTGCTTAAAGGACTTTGCAGGTGTGGTCCTGTGGTGTCGCACGGTATTTCTGAAGTTGTTTGCGAGCTATTTCCAAAATATTAATTGTTAATTCTGTAATTGAAAATATTGTACTAGTGCTCGTGAATAAGAGTGGCCGTGTCCAAGTGACTACTATACTTTGTAGCTAATTGTCGTGTATTACACCATGGGCTGTCATATTAAACCCCATCCTCACGGTGGCGCCCGGGGATACTGACTCAGTTAAAACGGTCGTAGAATGAATAAATACAACAGCACGGTATTTCCCACCCAGTAAAGAATCGGAATTAACAGTGATTAAATTGTATGATTATCAATAACTATCACTTCAAAAGAAATATAATCAGATAAAAGAACTGATCGACACACGGCCGCTCTCGGGGAATGCGTGACGGGCGATAGTAATTAAATTATTTTAATTCGCGTAAACATATCTTCTTCTACTGCTTCTTCCTCGTAAAAGAAACAGACCTAAGGGGATTCTAAGTCATATATCGTTCGTGTTTTTCCGTGGAAAGAAGAGATACTTTCTCCTAAAAAATGTGAAATATAAGCAGTTATGTTTCCTGTCAATTTGTTGAAACGACGCATCAAAGGCTAATTTGCATACGGAGAATGAAGTCGCGTTCTGATCGTCGACAAGGAAAAAAACCAGGAAAAAGCGATTACCAAGTTTTCTCCTCATGTTTTCAAAATTCCAACATCTAAAGGGTCTAATGATATTTGGTGATAACTAGAAACGTTAAAACTGTGGAAATTAGTCGATCAAATGCGGACCGTTACAATTCCAGCTTTGCTGTCAAAATGGCGAATTTTGGAACATTAACGGAACTTTGTATAGCGCACAGAGAAGAGTGCCCACAAATTTTATTACATTAAGAAGTAGACTGGTCTTAGTACTTCTGATTTATCATAGACTTGAGTCTGGGCCAGGTGCCACTTTTGCGAAATTACCGTTCAGCTCTAGTTATGCAAATTACTTTTCCTGCTGAGCAAATTAAAGGTCATTTTAAAAAAATCATATCTCAGCCAACTTTCCACAGAATGCAACCATTAAACCTTGAAACTGTCAATCAGAGTTAAAACTTTTGTTTGTAAAATAATCAGCTTATTCGGCTATGTAAGGTAGGTATGACAGAGCTCTAAAGTTTCACCAAAATCGCACCACTTCCGACGGCAAACGGGCCAGTTTTAGGTGACCGAGAAAATCTTCCTGTAAAATAGAGAAAAAATTGAGTTGGTCCAAATAAATGTGATATTTCTTCATGGGATTGGATAGTTATCTTCCACTGAAAAAATCAGGGCAATCCGTGATAGACCGAAATTTGCCTTATCGGTTCTTACGCGGACAGCCCGTCTTAAGTAAGTGATTTGTCTCAATTGTGCCTGCAAAATAGTCATTGATCATGTTTGCTAATGATTTGATACCTATGTCACCGTCAAGGAACTGATAATGCTATTCCTGTTTGACGTCCCGCCTGACCGGTGAGCTTTTTAATCTCTCTCCACCACTTTGCAGGATTCACTTATTCTACTTCACCCTATTATGATAGTAGTGGTACTTTACCGTTCTTACAGCGCATTGCACCTTATTTCTCCAGAGTCGGTAAGCTATTGAGTTCTTCCCCTGCTGAATAAATGCAGCTTGGCGCTTACGGATCCACATTTGATTTTATTAGTGATCCAACGACAGTCTGTTGGGTGTTTTTTTTTTTTAACAGTTCTGTAAGGGAGAAACATAAAGAAATGTTTCTTCGCACGAAGGCGCACCCAAAATAGCTGACCAGTCCTTCGGTGTAAGCCATCGCACAAACGCGCGCCAAGCACTGTCGTGCATCTCACACGTCATTATTTTGTGAATAGCCACGTTTCGTAACACGGAATGAGCGCGTCCGTGCTTGGAATTGTTGTCCAGAGTACTTATCCACTTAACAACGTTAGATGACCAACCCAGTCCTGCGAACTTATAAAGGTCACATGTAACATTTACCATATTCGCCACAAGATCTTCATAGCGAACAACTTTAACTGCGATCTCTAAGCCAAGATGGGCAAGAAAACAGACCAAGTCGTATGTTCTGAAGTATTGGATCAAATACGTTTTGAACACTTTTCCGAAATTCGGGGCTGTTAAAGTTTTTTTTCATCCATCCTAGCTTAACCCTGGAATAGACCACTCCTCTTGGATCGCGAACCAAGTGGACCAGTTTTGCATCATATTGATTTTGTTCTTGGAAAAGTTTCTCTAAAGTCAGTATTGTTGTATTGGGTACTCTTGCAGACAAAATCTTGATCACTGTGTGCCTTTTTAACTCTTACAAGCATTGCTAAGACGTTCTTTTGAAAACTGGGGAAAGTTACCCTCTGGACAGCGTTTTACTTTTCTTGCGGAACATTCGAGAGCGCCGACAGAATAGTGTTGTCAATTTTGTCAAAGCTGCATTGAAAGAAGTTATTGATAATGTTCATAGTTGTTTCTTTGAATTTTGTTGGCTGCCGTTTCTTAGGGATTTGATGTTTGATAGTCTGATATAGACGGGCTCAAACCAGTTCATGATGTGGGGATTGTTGTTCAATAAAGAACCAAGTAAGGAAGATCTACTTCGGCCTCCACCAGAATAAGAATTATGAGATTTTTCCGTTTTAGTAAACATTGCTTGCAGCTTTCCCCTTTTCTCGCTCACATGTGTTTCGTTGTAAGATTCATTGCAGCTGTTTGCCCTCAAAGCGGAGGAGTCCTTCATTCTTATACCCGTCTGGACAACCTTTTTCCTGTTAAGTGTCTTAAAAAGTTTGTCTCCTGAAGTCTCGTCTCTTATCGACAGTTCTCTTCGCCCTTCTTTCTCAACCTTTTCTCCATAAAATACTCTTACGAACACGCTTTTAGAACTCCGGAGCGTCTGCCACGGTCTCATAAAATGATGCATTGACTTGCATCCATATATGAATATGAATATACATTTAGAAGCACAGCAAAAACATCGTCAAAACAACAGAGGAGAGGACGACCTTCAGGTGAATTTTCATGGTCACTGCTCGCCTGTTATACTTTGATTTGCTTTTCACAGTCTCGTGTAACGATACCCCGCACCTCGAATGTGGCTGCCACGTCCAAACACAGTACTCAAGCAATCTTTGTTGGTTGAGGAAAAGTACAGTCTTTCTATACGTGGGGCACGGTTACTACTAACAACTTGAATGTGTAATCAGGCAATTTTCAGTGTTTTGTAAATAAGATATAGGGCAATGCCGGGGAAAAAATTCATTCACTTGACATGTTGTAGCTATAAATCTTCCCTGCATAAAAACAAGGCTTCTAAAATTAGGTTATTGCAGAGTTGTTTATTGAACGTAACGCAGGTACTATACTGTTTAATACGTGTAAAAATTAATTAAAGTAAAATTACTGCAACATGCCACCAAACTCCAACCGAGTGTCCGTAGAGTTTTAAATGAATATCACGTGCGAGATTTATTTTTCAGGTGTACATGCATTTGGTTTACTTAGTTCACTGCCCTATCAACGCTAGCTGCGTTTCATGAAAAAATAAGAAAACATGCAAACTTGAACAAAAAAATATTCAATTTCAAACAAATTAAGCTTCCAATCCAAACGCCCCCAGGCAAGCGTGAGCTATAAGAATATTAATAGCATAATTTTGTGTGCACTACTAAGTTGAATGGAATAAAGACAAGAACTGTAGGAAAACAATTTCTAAAGATGGTATTACAGTAAAAACCCACGAGTAAGAACCTACATTTTCCAGGGTTAGCCTAAATAGGTTCTTACATAAATGGTGGTTAACATAAATTTAGGCTATCTAGGTTCTTAATAGGTTCTTACTTTCTTGCAAAAAATTATGTCGTTGCTAAGAAGATTTTAGTGATCAGCACCCCTAAATTTGCATACCTAATGATTGCTTATATTTTAATATGACCAAAATAGAGACCTATTCTCACATGAATTTTAATTTTATATACACGATTGTGCTGTAAAACACAATATCATCAACATTTTCTCAATGACCTCAATCAAACAACATTTATATAAGAACCTTTCTCCAAATTTTAGGCTAAAGAGGTTCTTATATAGAGGGGGTCTAAATTACAAATTTTAGCCTAACAGGTTCTTAAATCTTAGGTTCTTACTCGTGGGTTTTTACTGTATTTGTTAAAACGAATTTAATTTTATCCAATTCCCATTCATCTTGTCAGTGAGCTTCAGTGGGGCTTCAGTCAACACTAGCCATCCGTCTGCGCCTGGATTCTCACTTCAATTACGTCTTACAATGCAAATGGCCGAAAAGCCGTTTCATATTTTCCAACCCAAAATCAGCTAGATTACGTCTGGTTTTAACGTCAGTCCTCGCGGATAGTTTAGGTTGGCGGACTATTAAAAGAAAACGTTCTAGTTGGTATGGACTACTCAGCAACTCTATACAAGAACATTAGTATCGAAAATGAAGAAATGAATTCGTCGCAGTAAACGCAATTTATGCAATTGCGTAAAGAAGCCTGAAAAAAAAAGAAAAAAAATTCAGGACTGAATTTTTTTTTCAGGCTTCTTTACGCAATTGCATAAATTGCGTTCACTGCGACGATCATTTCTTCATTTTCATTTCATTTCCGCAGTTATATATGATTTATTTCATATATCATTAACAACATTAGTATCATTAGGCAATATTTGTCTGTCTTATTTTATTATCATTTTCTCGTATCCCAAAAGATCCATGAGATCCGCGCATACATCTTCCACAGCTTCTATCAGGGGTTTAGGTGCGTGTCTCCAACTGTTCATAGAAATTGACGCGTTTCTTAACAAGGAATAAGCGCGTCCGTGCTTGGAATTGTTGGCTAGAGTACTTATCCACTTATCAACGTTAGATGACCAACCCAATCCTGCAAAGTTATAAAGGTCACGTGTAACATTTACCATATTCGCCACAAGATCTTCATAGCGAACAACTTTAAAGCGATCTCTAAGCCAAGATGGGCAAGAAAACAGACCAAGTCGTATGTTCTGAAGTATTGGATCAAATACGTTTCGAACACTTTTCCGAAATTCGGGGCTGTTGAAGTTTTTCTTCATCCATCCTAGCTTAACCCTGGAATAGACCACTCCTCTTGGATCGCGAACCAAGTGGACCAGTTTTGCATCATATTGATTTTGTTCTTGGAAAAGTTTCTCTAAAGTCAGTATTGTTGTATTGGGTACTCTTGCAGACAAAATCTTGATCACTGTGTGATCGTAACTCTTACAAGCATTGCTAAGACGTTGACTTGAAAACTGAGGCAACTGAACTTTAGAGAGCGCTTTACTTTTTTTGCGGAAAATACTTCTCGAAAGCCCCGATAAAATAGTGTTGTCAATTTTGTCAAAGCCGCATTGAAAGAAGCTATCGATAACGTTGGTGGTTGTTCCTTTGTATTTTGCTGGCTGCTGTTTCATAGAGATTTGTTTCATGATAGTAGATAGAGGCTCAAACCAATACATGATGTGCTGATTATTGTCGAATAAGGAACCAAGTAAGGAAGATCCACCGCGGCCTGCACTCAGTACTATGAGATTTTTTCGCCTTTTAACAAATTCTTGTTGTGGATGACTATTTTCCACGATTATACCAGCTTCTGTGTTGCTTTTGTTTGCTTTGCTGTCACATATCTTAAAAGTTGCGTTGCTGTTTATAAGGGTTTCTCTTGTCTGAACTTCTTTCAGTTGCTCGGTTTTGAGGAACCCAATGAGTTTCACTACGCTGGTTGAACTTATTTTTGTACGCAAAAGCCAGATTGAAATCCAGTTCGTGTTATAGATAAATACCAAAAGCAAAGCAATAATAGAAAATGACACAAAGATCTGACTAGTCTTCATGACAAAGCCTGGGAACTTTAAACGACGCTAGTTATAGCTGCATGAATCCCTATCTGCAATAACAGAGAGAATAACAAAGCAAGTTTTAGAAAGCCTGTCTGATTTTGGAGCTGAGGGGTAAGTTAATCGAGATTGAATGTCTAAGGGTTACGTTTGCATTTTTATTTGAGCCTCACGAGACATTTAAAAAGCTGTTTTATTATATAAACACCAATGAAATACCAGGTGAGCTTTCGCGCGAAAACTTGATATCTTCACATGTGAAAATATCACCGTTGCTATGGCTACATGATAAATCGCGCCTTTCACACCAACAAACTATCAAAGTGAAATGGTTTGGTATTTCATTGGTGTTTATATAATGAATAGAACATTACATGGCCGCTCGGAGATACAAAATTTCTTCTTCTCTTCTTCTCTTCAAAATTTCTTTTTCTCTTCATAATTTGTGTTCTCTCCGCTCACTGGTGATATATTTTTCAACGGTCGAAGAGAAATTTCGTATCTCCGAGCGGCCATGTAATATCCTTTACAGGGCTGATCCTTTATTTGTATAGGTAATAGCATGATTTGTAGTGATATTTGGCATAAATACCACGAGTGATATTTCAAAATTGTTATACGTAATTTCACGAGCCGTTAGGCGAGTGAAATTTGAGACAATTTTGAAATATCACTGGTGGTATTTATGCCAAATATCAAGTACAAATCATGCTATTATTTGTTTATACTACTAACCGGGAAAGGTTTGTAATTTTCACATGTAGGTTTTTCAAATTAAGGTGAAATACCACTGCTCTAAGCCAATCAAATTGCAGAAATTTCTCATGTAGTAGTATAAATGCAGTAACGTCTGCTACTAATTTTTTGCTGGAGTTAACTACCTTTTGTGTATAATCAAGTTTTTGTGTTTCGCGGAAACTAAGTGATCGGTAAAGCAGGCTTATTGCTGCAAGTTTTTTTATGTTTTTTTTTTTTTAAACCATTAATTGCAAAATATCATTTGAGTTCCTGGACTGACTAATTTACATCTTTGATTTCTGCGGATCTGATTTATGCTAAACGGTTGCGCCTCGCCTTCAGGACCTGTTTAAGGGCGACAGCAAGATTTTATTCTTTATTTCATGCCCGTGACATGACAAGTACTAGTATGTACATTCCTATTCAAGTTTTTTCCAGTCATTTTCGGTTTTTTTTTGTCACTACTTACTAACATGACCCTTTGTTCTTGAATTTTAAACTAACCCGAGTATAATAAGTGATATATTATAAGAATTGGAATATATGAAAGAAATCATATTTTGAACTGCGGATAAAGATATCAAAGTGAACACGATCTTCGCAATCGAATGAACAACCTGAGTGGGTTGCAAAAGGAACCTGGTAAAAGCTTGAATTTTATCAGGTTCTTTTTCAACCGCTTACAGTGTGGCACGAAATTTTTTGTGGGTTGGCAATTTTTTGTGTTTTGCGGCAACTAATTTTTGCGATTAGGACAGACTGGTTTTTCTCCCAGCTGGAATTAATTTTTGCGATTTTCAGTAAGTACCCAGTACCCAGCATTGATAATATTTTCGTTTTTGTTAAGAATGTGCAACAGAAATACATATTTTCAAACAGTACTATGGTATGCGTACCCTATAATCAGTAATTAATTGTATACCGTTTTTAAGAGAGAGATGATTTCGTAGGTCAGTATTTTTGTGTAGCGAATTTAAGTTAGAGAATCTTTACTCTGGGGTAAATTTTTGCGGGAAAAATGTTTGCGGTATTTTTTATTTGCGGGAACTTATTTTTGCGGAAAAATAGCAAAAAACGCAAAAATTAGAACCCGCAAAAATGTCGTGCCAAGAGGCATTCTGCTGCGAAGATCATGTATCATGTATCTACAAAGCTCAAAGCAAACTAATACCGCCAGTCTTATTCACTTTTAACCACCGAAAAAAGAAACCGAACAAGGAAAGCTAGAATACCCACAAGTTCCATAACAAATCATTTCGGGAATTGAAAGCCACGGCGTTTGCCAAATGAAACGTTCAAGCACGCATGCTAGTACATAAAGCTGTGAAAAGCAGGAATTGAAGGATGTGAACTGGACATTTAAGAAGCAACGGGCTGCGGGGCCGATCTTTCCAAATCTGAATTAGCAATTTTAGTTAAATGGCTCAAAGAGAGTTGATGATTTTACATTCTATCTTGGAGAACCGACAAGTGCGGTTATTCTAACTATTAGCAAGTAACCTGCAGCCCACATATATGCGCAATTAAGGTGATTCCCTGGTTTTGCACTGCGCATCTCTTACTGCGCATAACAAGATGGCCTGCGTAAAAAAGAGCATGTGAAGTAACATTATTAAAATGAAGTTAACCGAAGAGAAACGCTATTGCAATTTTTGCTTGCGGTTGTTTCTTGCTGAGGTGAGACTCAATGTGGTGGGAATGTGCATAACGTAAGCAGTACGCGTGTTGCTGAGTTCGACTTCCTCACGGAGAACCTCGATAGTGGATGTTTAATTTGTGCTTATTCACTTTGGTTTTCATTTAAACCCTTTCTTTATCACACTGTGTCCTAAATGTGATATCTCGATGTAAATTCTGTAAAAATGGATTTTTTAATACTTTCTTCCCCCTTTCGCATACATTCTATTTTGAAACTCGCGCCAGTCCTCTCTCAAAAATCAGGGAAAATGCATTTTGTGCGCACTTTCTGCAGCTCTACCGCAAAAAAGAGTACGGTGACCCCCATTTTTTATTTCATGATTTTAATAAGGACATTGATTCCTTTCAGTGAGAAAAAAATTGGCACAAACCTATGTTCAGTTTTTCGGCAATTTTACTAAATTGTGCGGTTTGAGCTATCACGTGTCGAATAGCGCGTGTCCAATTTAATTCTTCTTTGGAACGTTAAGTAAAAACAAGGAAATTAAAAGATATTTTTCTGATACGTAAGTGGATAAACAATACATTAAAGTCAAATTCTGTGCGATACCACATGCATCATTGAAAAAATCTTTCCTTTTTGTCTAGTTTTGGGTTGCGGGGGGTTTTTGTCAAAGGGTCCAAAATAGCCGTATTCATCAGCATTGTGACGTCAAAACGAGCACGGTGACCCCCACTTTTTATTACCTTTTTATCATCTTCTTGACTTGTTACATCAGTGTACCAAGTTTCATCTACAATCTATGTTAGGTTCTTTTACTAGGGAATCACCTTAAGTAACCTGTAAACAAGATCTAAATAATCAATGCCGGAACTGAATGACACCTGTTCGGCCTAAAAATGTAAAATCTAATATTGCTAAACAAACCGCATTTCTTTGCATCAAAGTTTCAAAGAATACATATCATGAAGTTATGATGCTACCTGAATTCCTAATCTTGTAAACACAATAATTTCGGGTGACTTTTCCACTCTAATTTACGATGGTAAAAATGGATTCAAGATTATTTCTCAAGTTATTTCTACGACTGCTTCATATACTTGTTTATCCGACAATTATCATAACCAGCTTTTTCAGTATCTCTTTTTTTTTCGATTTAAAGGGCCGAGCAGTCTTAGCTAGTCTTGCCGCGGGTGGCAGTCAATGCTGAATCTTACTGACTCACTTGCTGTTTTGTCCCCGCAAGTAAAGAAATTACTAGATAGTTTCTCCTCATTCATATGGAATCATTGGGTGCACGGATATTATGGATAACGACTAGATTCGATGATTTGCTGATGTAAACGGAACTGGTTGAATTCCAGTAAATAACTCCGACTCTTACCTCTTTCCAAATAAATATATTTCCAGCCTGTACGTTAGTATGTTCGTTAGTACTATCATATATGGATGTAGTTTTAAGACACACCATAAATCATCAGAATTTCCTTAGTATCACTGACTTATAACAAACATCCATAAGTTTACGATATTCGATCCGGCGTGTGCTTCAAAAATTGTTCAAAGCTTGTTACAGTGACTATAGAAACCATATAGGCTGTAAAATTCAGTGGAGGCCACTACAAATTTTATTTTACAGACCTAAATACGTATATTAAGACATGTTTTGTCCGGAAAATATTCGAACGGAACCAACATTTCTAGAAAAAAAAACTGTACAAAATTAGAGAGTTTGGGTATAAAGAGAAATCTGGTGAAGGAACAAAGGATTTCTCATAAATTTCCTTGCTAGGAGGTAACTGAAAACACTAATTGATTTTATCATCATGATAATGTGTTATTGCTGAGCAAAGAACACTGAACACACTGATCTCATTACATGGTCGTCCAACAAATACATGGACATTTGATTAGTTTTCTGTGATAATATACAAAGAAACGAGATTTGTGGGGGACAATACAGTATAAAACGGTTAAATTCACGGGCACCCAAGGACCGAATGTTTCCAAATACGCCAGAGGTGTCTTAAATGATTTTCCCTGTGCTTTAAAAGCCTGTTTGGTTAATTTGGAGTTGTCCGAAAAACTAGTTATCCATTCGGATGTCTTAGGGGAGCTTTGGTTGTCACGAAAGTCTTGGGTGGCTTTTTCGTCTTATCCGAGCTATTACGTAGCTGTTCTTATGGGTCCGGTCGAAAGTTCGAGGACATGAAGTAGCCTTGCTTTCATTAGAAAATTATAGCAGACGTTTTGTCTTTATACCGAAATGTTAAGGAGACCTTTTTTAACAATAATCGCAATATCTTGACATTAAAATGTGAATAACACAACCACCCAAAAATCGTAGTTAAGCTATTAGAAAACCTCAGAATACTTTAGTCGAACGGAATCATTATGGCTATCTAGAAATTTTTAGCTTTTCTCAAGCTTTAGAAATCAGGCAATATTTGCTCCTTCGAACAGTTATTTCACAGAAAAGTCGTTAGGTGCCCCTGACATTTGCTTCTTAAAATCTAAAAACGAATTCAAATCTTTAGGTATATATAGGACAGAAACAAGATTACTATATGCAAACTGCGTGTACTCCGGCTTTTATCGCCATGAAACCTTCAATGAAACGATGTTTCACTGAAGAGGGTTCTCAGTTCCTCGCGAAAGCCGATAACTGATTAATCCAGAGTGAACTGTCATTTTTTGGTTAACTGTAACTGGGAAGACAAACCTGAATTACCCTATTACACCTTTTGCTGTTCATTACGAGAAAACACGCATTCATTTGCGTGAAACGGCGACCAACAGCGCGAAGATACATTCATTAGCGCGAAAAAGAGAGCATTTGCGCATAAATCAGATTCAATTACGATTTTTGCATTTTAATCAACATTCATTAACATTTTTGAGCATTCATTTCCGTCATTCGACATACAAAAGAGAAAAATATACTTTCATTAACGGCAACATTCGAGTCATTAACATTATCTTGAAAATCATTAGGCACAATAGACAAACATTTAAGTGCAAACGCTATTCATTATCATTTTTATAACACTGTTTGCAATTCAATAGCATTCATGGACAGCTTTGGAATGGATGAGACAAACATTAATGCCCTTGTACAATCAATTGAGCGTTCTTTACATTTAATTTTACATTCCTTGAATTAAATTAAAATTTAATTCAAGGACATGTTAAATAACACTGCCAATGAAATGTGAATTGCGGTGCTTCAAAACGCGAAAAACGACTTTATCAAAACGACTTTATCAAAGGAGCAGTAACGTCACAGCGGGACTAGATGTCAACAGTAGTTAACAACAAAGCAGTTCTCAAAATGTCCATAAGCAGTTCATGCCTGTAGACGTAAATTATTTATCAGTCTTGAGTCAGTTGACCACAACATCCATTTACACTAAAAATTCCTTCCTACAGACTTAGCACGGAGAAAAAATGAACAGTAAAAAATGTGATTTTGTGAGAGTTTCAGTAGTAATAAACTCTTTCTTTCTTGATTATTGATATAATTCAAGAATTTTGTTCGCGCCACTTTAATTTCGCGATTTTTTTTGTATCGCGAAATTCGCGAAATTAACGCGAAATTTTCATTTTAGGTACGCCTTCCACCGACGCCGTTTAAAGTTTTTAATTCTTTGGCTTAGCTTTTAAGAATATATCCTTCAGAGACCTTCCACGTTTGTACGATATAATTGGAGGTTCTTGTAGATCTGACAAAGAGGTTGGTCCTCTGACTTTTTCAGCACTCTGTTGAACGTAACTCAGTCCACCTCTGATAAAGGTTATTTGTGTGCTACTGATAAAGAAGGCTTCTCCTCTGGTAAACGATGCTTTTCAGTGTCGTTTACTGATGGGGTCGGTGAGAAGGAGAGTAGCCTAAATGGGCCAATTCCTAAAAATAGAAAATGACTAAGTTGGGATCGCGAAAATTACGTATTTGCCCAAGAGTGACCAAGATGGGGTCTATGATTAGGGGCTCTGAGAGGCCAGCGGCACTTACCCATCAAAAATTAACCCAAGAACCCCCCAACCACCACCCCCACCCCGGGTCCCTCAGACACTGCTTTTGAGTTGTCTACTTCCCAGGCAAATACACTTTCCTTGCAAGGACATATCATTTTTTCCAAGTCACCCAGCCAGCAAAAAATTGCCTGTAGAGCAGATATTTTGAGGAAAAGATCCATTGAGTGCCCCTGTTGGCTGTTCAATCTCATTCAAATTTCTTTCAAACTCGACTAAGATTCATGAACGCAGCTACCCCCGAACCCTCCCCGAGAAGGGGACCCGTTTTTCTTCTTCCGGGGAAGGGTGGTGCTTTTTGGTTGCACTTCGGGAACATGGCGGAACCGCAACGCAAATCCAGCAAGGGCCAAATGAAGCATGTCTTTTCTGGCACTCTAGTGCATTCTACCAAGGAAAATATGATGGAAATATGTAAGAAGCGATTAATAGGGGTTGACAGTAAGGGCAAGGTAACTGTTTCTTTGTTTCGTCTGGAGTTCTGTGTCTGTGAAATTGCGCAATTGGTTAAAAATTAAACTTGCAAGATTTCTGCCGGTACGTGCCGGATCTACGCCTTTTTGGGCTCTTTTTCCCGGCCAAAAGAGGACTCTTTTTCCTGATATTCACCGTATGTAAGCATGGCCCCAAAATAGATTCTACTTTCTGCAGAAAGTATTGGACCTAACGATCCAGTGGAGAGAGCCGAATGAACCCGGCCCTGTTTTAAAAGTGAAAACACGGCTGAGTACCCCTCTGTCCCGGTTGTTGTAATATGCGGCTCACGCGGTCCTGCAGTCACGGGGTCGTCAGGTTAATAATTTGCGCAGTAAACGCTTAAGTCTGGTTTCCATACGATCGTCCGGATCGTCCCGGTCGCCCCAGTCGTTTCAAAAATTTTTTACACGATCAGAACGATTGAGGCGATTGCTGTTTTCCATAAAATGGGTCTGGATTAATCTGCGAGCCAGCGAGCTATGCAAGCCACGGGAAAAAATATGAAAAATGTTTCGTTCTTAATTGGTTCCCTATGGGTATGTGAGGTTTTGCTGCTGGAATATTATTTGTAGAATTACGCAGTATTATTCGTCGACTTTCACTGATTAGGGTTAAGCGCTCATTTTACTCTGACTTAGGTTTAAGCACTCGCTTTACGGATTAGGGTTTAAAGTGCTGTTTAGGGTTAAACACTCATTTACAATGGTTATACCTCTTGGGTATTTTTTTCATATTAGTGGTTTTTCGATTTTTCTTGTATTTTTCTTTTGCTTGGCGTGGCCTTTGATGGAAAGTGAAAGTCACCTTTGACACCCATTATCTCTTGGTGATGCACAGTGCAAAACAAAGGAATCGCCTTAAAGGAGCTGTGTCACAAAATCCGGCCAAATCAAAATGCCCGTTAAATTAAGAGGAACATAAAAATAACCGCTTAAAACTTTAAAGGAAGGTTAAAAATAACATAACAGGAACAACAGATGCCACAGATGGGCAAAACTGAAGAAGATTGGAACGGATTGAAATTAGGGTTTTTGAAGACTGTTCAGCCTAAGCCTAGTTTTTCAAAGTTGGCCCCTGCTGCTTGCAACTTCAAAAATAATGCTCTGGAGACATATTTGTTTGTCTCGGATCTCTGATTTTGTCATTTACATGTAATTTCTTTGCTTACTTTAAGTTCCATAGCGATTGAGGGCCAGTAATTGGCAAAATTAAACAAAATGAACTGGACTGCCGTGACACAGCTCCTTTAACCATGTGCTTGGTTGATGTAAACAACAACATGTTGGCTTTGGTAACTGGTTGCATCAAGTGTATATGTTAGGTCAAAATTAAAATTCAGGTTAAAATTTTTTAACCTAGGTTGATTCTCAGTTTTCTTTGCCTCCTACATGTAGCCCTAATTATTCATGAGAATCAATCTAGGTTACAAAATTCTAACCTGTAAAATAAAAGTTGATATGCATATAAATGTGTAAAAAGTTTATTTCTGATTATATTTATTTTACCTTCCAGATAGCTTTTATTGATAACACCACTAAATTGGAAGACCTTGCAAAGAAGTTTGGATTTCAAAAGGAGGATGTAATAAGCCTCCAACCTAGCAGGTCTGTATAATCTTTGGTAATTATGTAATGGCTTCTGTCAGTCACTTTTCGAAGAGTAGATGTCGGATGGTTAGATGGTTTTCAGTGCTTGCTGTTAGCTGGATCATTATCAGTGGTCCCAGCATTGGAGCCAAAAGAAATACATGTCGTGCAGACCCTTGCAAAACTTGGTGTGGTTGTCAAGTTAAGCCTTGCTGTGTGGGGTTAAAAGACAGTTGGGTGGCAAGCTGACAATATCCTGTCATCAGGCGCCTTGTTCTCTCTGTCTTGTCTTGTTTGTTTGTTTTTTTATATCATTCTCAAATTTGATTGCAAAGCATATTTTGCATTATTTCCTTCAAAAAAACCCATCAACAAAAAACAATGGAAAGTGTACAGTGTAAGTATTACTCATGACACTGTTCTTAATCAGCTTTGGGTCCATTCCTTGATCTCCCAACCTCCCCCTAGCAAGGATAACGTACCAAAAAAGAACCTTTCTGGCTCAAAATTATAAGCATTGTAGGGGTGGGGAATGGTACCTCGAAAAACGTGGGTCTCGGAAAATTTTGGCAGGATCCTGAAATCTCAGAGGTGTTTCTGATAAGTCTCGAAGTCTGGTTTTTGCATGGTTTGTTTTTACTTTTTTCAAGTCTCGAAACGTTTTACCAAAGAGTCTCGGGCTCGGATTTCTAACTAGGATCTCGGCGTCTCGGTGAGTCTCAGATTTTACCATTCGTCACCCCTCATTGTTTTGGGGAAAGGCAGAGAAGTCAGTTTTACTAATACAGGGCTTCTGATATTCTGCGATGTTACGATTTCGCATAATTGACCTCAAATTTGTTTTTTATGCCTAATTGCCCATTGGACAGCAAAAAAATGGGTTTCCTCCTCTGAGACCTAAAAAAACAATGATAAATCAGCTTTAAAAAAATCGCATAATTTGCCGCATAGTCGACCTTTCTTGCCGCATAATTTCCCTTGAAAATGTCGCAGAATTTCCCATTTTTTGCCGCACCCTATCAGAAGCCCTGCTAAAAGCAGAGCAACTGTGGCTGGACCTTTGCAAGGCTTGGATGAACAAGTAAAATGGTGGTCCCGTCTCCAGTAGGAGACATAAAATGCATTGACACATTCTAAATACATTGCAAAGTGCCATGGCATGTTAGCCCCACTGTCATAGAAATTATTGGAAGCCTATATCGATTTGAGAAAATTTTGGTTATGACCTCACCTTACGCATGTATGTCCATCCATACATCTGTACTTACATCCATACAGACAGACTAGGAGGGGGAGAAAAGAGAATCCTGATATGGCAACTTGGGTTTGTCCTGGCGAAAATCAAACCAGCCTAGAGGCAACGAATTTATTGATTTGCTCCAGTAAAAATCTTGAAGCAGGGTGCCAAGAAAATCATTTTTACAGCTTGCCATTCGGGCAAGCTGAAGCTAACATTTACTAGCCCAAACATCATTTCAACTAGCCCCAGAAACGTTTTGATGAGCAGATTGATTTCACAGTCCTTCTGTAATTTGAATTCCTCAAAAAACTTCACTTGCCCGTCGGGCAAGTTAATAACAGAATTCACTAGCCCGATAGAAAAATCCACTAGCCCCAGGAACATGTTTTGCCTACAACACACTTTCCCCTTGGAAATCCAGTGCATTTAACATCACCTGAATCTTATCTTTTTTTTGTGCAGGCAATTTTTGATGCCAGGATTTGTTGATACTCATATTCATGCTCCGCAATATGTATTCACGGGTACTGGTTATGACTTACCTCTTCTCGATTGGCTTGAAAAATATACATTTCCATCAGAATCACGATTTCGAAATGTTGAGTTTGCCCGAGTGGCTTACCGCAAGGTTGTGGTGAGTGAGTATTAACCCTTTTACTGATCCCAGAAGAAGTTAAAGTCAAAATTAGACAAAAATTCCAAACAATGTAAAAATACTGATCTACAGACTCAAAAGTAAGAACCTGCAGCTTACAGGACTAGCAACAGGCTGGCCGCACAATATTTCCCATCTTAGAATTTGTAAAAAAAGGTGTTTTGTTTTGTTGGTCCGTGCAGGATATTTTAGATTTATCACAGAGGCAATATAATCTCCAAATAATCTGACCTTTATTTGCATTCTACCCATATTCCAACACTTTTTAGTTTTGATACTAAATAGCTAGACCCTATTTATATAATGTACCGTACTGTAATAATAATTACAGTTGACTCCCGATAACTCGAACCCTTGCTAACTCGAACCTTGCTCTAACTCGAACCAAAATCGATTTTCCTGGGATTTCAATCATACACTTACTGTAATTTTACCGTAAGTAACTCGAACCCTTGATAGCTCGAATCTCCTGCTTACTCAAAGTAGTTTTTGTTTCCCCTCATTCCCTACTATTTAATTATACCCTCGATAACTTGAACCATGTTTTGAGTCCTTAAAAAGTCTGGAAGAAAAAATCAGTCTACTGGCATCAAAAACATTGAATTTTGAATTTCCCATGGCATTGATGTGTTGTAGGAGTATAGTTTACTAGTGGAGGCTAATTTGTTTGTCACAAATCTAATGTGACGCAGCTTTACTTCTCAAAGCAGTAACACTCATGCTCAACTTTTGCAATGTTTTGTTACGTTACGTTCTGATTTATAATCTAGAAGTATCTTTGAATTTTCACTTAACATTTCTACAATTGAGTGTGATTAAAATGTTCCCTCTGCAGTAAAACTGTTTTTTACCTTATTCCCAGCTATTTTCTTCAAGCTCCCGATAACTCGAACTTTCTTCTATTTCCCTTGAAGGTTCAAATTATCAGGAGTCGACTGTACTATTCACCTGCATGCTGTACCATGTCTAATCTAAAAAGAAACAAAAAATATTTCTATAATAATTTTTTATTATTTTGCCCCATGATACTATCTTTTCATAGGGCATATTAAGAACCTTCTTGGGGTTAGTGTGTCTCATCAAAATTTGCAGTAATTTAATTTTTGTGATTTTTTGTAGAGAAGACTCCTAAAGAATGGCACAACAACTGCATCATATTTTGCAACCATTCATTATGAAGCTTCAGAGATTCTTTGTGATATTGTTGGTAAGTGAAGCAAGTTTATTATGTATTGTTTATTTGTTATAAAAGTGGAGAGTTAACACTGCGTATGGTATGGCTCATGGGGAGATGACATTCTTATTAAATAATATTCACAGCAGAATTAAGAGGGATACAGTCGACTCTTTCTTAACGGACACCTCTATAAGATGGACACCTCTGTAAAATAGACACTTAGAGTTGGTCCCTGCCTTTCTGTACTCCTTTTATTTGACTCTTTATAACACGGACACCTCTCTAAGATGGACGCTTAGTACCGGTCCCAAAGGTGTCCATCTTAGAGAGAGTTGACTGTATATTTTTCCATACTCACAAAAAGAACTTACAGGTAGTCATACCCAGCAATCTTGATTTGATTCTTTTTGGCACCCCAACACAATTCTCAGCACAGTGTGTCAAAGTGGGTACTTTCTCCAGGGCTAGTCCTCAGCACCAGTTGTGACCAAAATGAGAAAGGAGAGGGGTGCCTATGTGTATCAACAAGGAAGTTTTGCTTTCTGGTATTATATTATGTTGAGTAGGAAAAATGACCAAGGCTTTATTGATAGAGGGTCATATTGTAGAAAAAAATTCTAACAAACAAGAAAGATATTCAGAGACAATCATAAAATCACAGTTTGAGCCTCAAACCTCTTTTATGCTTAATTCAGGCCATTAGAGTGCCTGAACAGTCAACATCATTTTAGTATATCCAGTCAAATATTGCTTTGAATGCATACATACAGTGTATAGACAGTAGAATCTCCACCAACAGACATCTGCTGCAAGAGGACAGCTCTCATAAAACACTTTTTCTGGTCCCAAGGTTGTGTACTTTTAGGAAATTTGACAGAAATAAAAGAAAAACATAAATTATTCAAGTACCTTACCAATTTTTTTGGTATTGATCACGATTTGTGGAATTTAGGTACATTAAAAATCCCCGGCTAAGAACTTAGTTTTTAAGAACCTGTTAGGCTAAAATTTGCCAGTTAGGTCCCCTCCATACAAAAACCTGTTTAGCCTAAAATTTAAAATGGGTTCTTATTTTCTAAAATCTATAGTAAAAATTCTGAGCAATTGGGCAAGTAAGGTAAGTCAACATTCAGGATCCTTATTGGAGACATGTCAGGTGCCTTAATTATCACTCCAACTGAAATGTATTCGGTAGCAGATTTTATAAGGAATAAGCTGAATATACTACTTAATACTCTTAGCTGCATTGTATTTTTTCTTCAGAAAATAAGAACCTATTTCAGAACCTAAATAGCCTAAATCTGAACTAATAAATTGCCATTTATGTAAGAACCTGTAGGTTCTCAGTGACAGGTTTTTTGCTGTAGTCTGACTGTAAATGTCTAACTAAGAATAGAACCAATTTTTCAGCGTGTAAACACTGTCCTTTTCTCTCTTCCAGCTGAACTTGGTCAGCGCTGCTATATAGGCAAAGTGTGCATGGATAGAAACAGTCCTGACTACTACATTGAAGAAACAGAACAGTCTATAAAAGATGCAGAAAGGTATGATCAAAGTTTACTACTACCTGGTTAGCTCAACTGATCGCATACCAGAGTTTGAAACAGTAGGCCAAGGTTTGATTTCCTGGCTGGACCGTCACTTGATGAAATGTGCTGCCTCTGCCCTGCAGACATCTGTGAATAGTTAGGCATCCCTGTCCTCATGTTCATTTGTCAAACCTATGGCCACCACCCAGTTTTTAACATGCATGTTGTGAGAACTGTTAACAGAGCTAAACATGAACTGGGAGTATTTTGCTGCAAGAGAGCTTTGTGTTAGTGGAGATTAGGAGGGCACATCTCGAATTGACTGCATATCTGCATAAACAGGACATCAAAGAACTCACACCCCTGTCCATATTTAAGAGTATACGGTCGGGGGTGCAGACTGTAGTGGTGTGGTCATTCATGGGTTTGGTTGGTAATTATTTTAAAGGAGTATTAATTATTATTTTATTTTAATATTAAAGGGGGTGCAAATTTGGTTAATCTGCTGACTCACCATGTTTTGATTCACTGTGGAGGATTCATTTGTATTGTTCACCAAATTGTTTTTTTTGAAAATATGATTTCCACATGAGACAAAATTTTATCGCAGCATCCATCTTTGCAATAATATTATTGCATTCCTTGAATGTAGGCTATTTATATACAACTGTATGTAGTTTTTGCCAGTTAGACTTAAAACTTTCATGTAATCCATATGCAGTGCAATCTTTTTGTTACTTTTGACAGGTTTGTCAAGCATGTACTGGAACTTAAGGTACTACTGATCAGTAAATTGGCAAGTAAAGTTTGCCTTAATTGAGCAAATCTATGAAAGAAAAGTAATAGGATTAGAAAAATCTCAACCGCATGACTTTAAAAAAGTGCAGTTGGATACTTAGTTAATAAAACAAGAAGTACATAGTTTAGACTAGGAGAAGTGACTATTCCATCAGCTTTTGTTGAATATATACTTTTGTCTGTCTTGATGATTTCCATTTATTGCATTTGAAACACTGCAGCCAATAACATCTTGGCTTAACTGACTAATGACCAATAATTTCAAAACCAATCAAGTCAATATAGCCAGAGTTAAATACCATTCAATAGTGATACAAAACTTACTTTGGTTGTGACTATCACCACCACACAGGTTGTCAAAATTAAGTCAGTCACTATCAACAACAGTTGTAAATATTCAGGACCATACACCCACTCATGTGGAACAATATTTCAATCTATGTACATTGTTTGGCTTGATTCGTGGGTTCAAATTGTGGTTGTTTCTCTTTTTTTTGGGCAGAATCCTCTCATCACACCAGTGGTTACTCCAAGGTTTGTTCTGTCATGCACCTCACATCTGCTGAAGAAGTTAGGACACATAGCTAAGAAGTATGATGTTCCCATACAGGTACATTTTCTAAAACAAAATGTTATTAGACTAAAGAGAGGCTTTATGCCTCTTGACCTCTCAAGAACTGCTAATTGCCTTCTGAAAAGTAAGATTATATCAATGGCAAATATCACACTTAGCCTGGCTTTGAAATAGAAGCTTAGAGCAACTTGCCTATATTGATTATTTTATCATCCTTGAGATTATCATGGGTGGCAAATGGTAAAATCCAAGACTTGCCGAGATGCTGAGATCCTAGTTAGAAATCCAAGCCCGAGACTCTTTGGTGAAAAGTTTTGAGACTCAAAAAAAAAAAAAACAACCATGAAAAAATGAGACTTCAAGACTTGTCAAGAACGCTTCCGAGATTTCGAGATCCTGCCAAAATTTTCCAAGACCCACATTTTTTTGAGGTACCATTCCCGACTCCTATTATCCTCATCAATGATATGCACATCTTTGCATTCCCCTTGTATCCTTACTATTTAAAATGGTGAGGGGGACGGGAGGGTACACTTATTTGAAGGGGGGGTGCTTTTTGATATTATGGCCTAGAAGGTGGGTGCTTATTAGAGCATTGTTACTTACCCAAGAAAATACAGTTTACCCTCCTCACCCATCTCTATAAGATAGCATAAATTTGGCTACCTCTGTGCTTCCCATCCCCTGTTTTCAGCAAAATGTTATGTGAAAGTGCAGTTTCAACATTATTACTTTGATTACCACAATTTTGTATTTTAGAGTCATTTGAATGAATCAAAGAATGAAATAGCCCTGGTTGAAAAGGACTATCCAGGTTGCAGCTATACTGCAGTTTATGATAAACATAACTTGCTAAACAACAAGGTTAGTATTCAGGCATGAATGTTTTTTTTTTTTCATTACTTCTTCGTCATCTTCTTGACATGGTGCTTGCGTTCTGCAGGCTTAGGTCATGGTGGGTCTGAGATTGTGGCACTGTTCTCTGGCCTTGGTGGATTTAGATTAGCCTGCAGAACAGGCATTATTTTTTTGCATTTTTCACATGAGTGAAGCGAACGAGGAACACCAGATGCACATGTCTGGCACTGCTCACTCGCTTCACGCTTGCCTTCGCCTGGCTTAAAAATGTGAAAAAATACAGTTGTTCTGAAGGCTAATGTAGATGGACCAACACCCTGCTCCCTGTATTTGTAGACCAAAAACAAGGCTAGCATAGCCTGCAAACAGCAGACGCATGTCCGGTCGTCGAGAGAAGCGACGACTGGAAATGCGTCTGCTGTTCACAAGCTAGGGCAGCAGGGCCAAGAAAAATTATTTTTCACAGCAGTCTTCCTCTCTTATCTCAAAGTCTGGATGAGCAGGCCTCTCTTAACTTCAGTTCTAGATAGACTGTCAAGGGGGGGAGGGTGGTACTTCCTATAATGGTCTATACGGAGGGGTACCTTTTTCAGATTAGTGAAGGTATATGAAAGGAAAGGGTAGGGAAATCTGTCATTTTGGCCCATAAAAGGGCCAAAAGGAGGACTACAAGACACATTCTATGGCTGTGAGAAAGTCAAGAAAATGTTCTGGTTCTATTATTTATTCATACTTTATAGACAGTACATTTACAGCAGTTAAAAGGAATGCAGAGTTAAAAGGGAAAAGTGAAAGGGGTTCTATTTATCAATATAAGGTATACGAAAGGGTTACCTTTCCTTCAAAAATGGTATATAAAAGGGTAAGGGATCGGACATGGGGCCAAGCCTCCCCAGGTTTTAACCTTTGTTGAATACCCCCTGGATCTACCACTGTCTGAGTACAGTATTTTCTCCCATCTCTGATTAAGAGTACTTGTTTTTTTTTTTTTAAAGACGTACATGGCTCATTGCTGCCACGGTTCTGATGAGGAACTTAACCTTTTGTCAGAAAGGTGTTCAGCTGTTGCACATTGTCCAACATCCAACTTCAAGTGAGTGCATGCTTCTCTTATTGAAGCATTTTTAAAAATCGGATTATTGTCTGCTTACAATTAATTGGAAATGACGCAGTGAAAATGTGCTATTAAGTCATGGATACACTTTGCAGAGAATTAAAGAATTATAAAAGTCATCAAGGGCCAATATACATGTGGCGATAGATAAGTCAGGGACAAATATGTTGAGACGCTTTTGCGTAATAGGGTTCACTTTCGTGTAATTTACGAGCAAGGGATGGCGAGTTCAGTTGAGAGCACTTGCCTTTTACTAATGCGGCGCTAGTTCAAATTCCACCGTCGATGCCATGTGTGGGTTGAGTCTGTTGTTGGTTCTCTCCCTTGCTCCAACACATTTTCTCCGGCTACTTCGATTTTCCCCTCTCCTCAAAAGCCATAATTTCCATATTCCAGTTCGACCAGGAGTGGTAGAAAATGAACCTCTATGTGGATGTGCTACCTCTATATTTTTATTTTTTTAACTTTTTTTAATTTCAATAGGGTATGCAGTATTTTGGACAACAAAACAATCTTGGCCTTCTCCCCACCCTCCCACTCTTACTAAACTTGGCTTGTTTTGCTCTTCTATAGGCGATTTGAGAAGCGCCACAACATTCCTACGGGAAGGTGGGGAAGGGAAGGCTTTCTTTACCATTTTGAAAATAGTGAACTTGGAATTTTGCATTAGGTTTCCCTTAGGTGCAACATAAGTATTGAAATACGGTTTGCAAATCGTTTCGTGATGGAATAGGTCTGTCAGTTTGAAGGCGTTGCCACTGCTTGATGCTTGTATTTCTTTCTTGCCTTAGTATAAGAAGTGGCATTGCTGATGTCAGATCCATATTGGACAAGAACGTGAAAGTTGGTCTAGGGACAGGTGAACTGTATAACAGCTGTGGTGTAACCATTTAGTTATTATATCTGTAAAGATCACCCAGCAATAGTTTGTGTATCAGTAGAAATCCACAATTACTGACCTGGTCTTGCGAAGAGATGCCTGTGTACAAGTACATCGGTGAAAAGCTGTTAAGAAGTGTGAAAACGCAAAGCCAACGTGGTTTGCTTCCTGTCAGCTGGAAACAAATATGAATTCTGAACACTTTTTTTTTAATTGAACTTTTTGTCTTAGTTAATTGTCCGACCAGCCTTTGTGCCATAAATACTGCTAAGGTTATATAAAGGTTATCATTATTTTTATTTTTCATCCCGAAGCAAGGCTAAAAAAAATTGTCGGGACTCGAGTCGCATCTGGACCCCATGCCTTACGCCTTTGGTCAATCAATCAATCAATCAATCAATCAATCAATCAATCAATCAATCAATCATTTATTTTAACACGTTACGTCAAAGAGCTAAAAAACTCGTTCAAAATACGAACGGTCCCGGGTATCAGCGTCATTTCCCCCTGCTTTTGTTGTTGTTTGTAGATGTATCAGGCGGTGAATCTTCATCAATGCTGGTTGCTATGCGGGACTGTATCAAGGCTTCTAACGTGCTAAGTCTTAACAAGTCCCATGGATACACACCGCTATCCTTTAAAGAAGCTTTTTATCTGGCTACACTGGGCGGATGTCAGGGTAAGTTATCCCCCCGGGTCCCGGGAATACCTGCTGCATGTTTGGGCATTGCTTACACACCTTTAAATGTTTAGATAGATTAGGCGCTTCATAATTGTCCGACCTAGTAACGAGGTACATTCTAGCTGTCGTCTGCTTGATGTCCGATATATATCTGCGCAACTATGGTTCCCGGTCTTTTTGAGTAACGTCACCACAGTTGTGGAATGATATGCCACTAGAAATTAGATCTTGTGACAGTTCGAACGATTTTGAGAAAAACTGAACTAAAGAGACTTATCTTTTGAGGAAGGGGTTTTGACTCCCGATAACTCGAACCTCGCGCTAACTCGAACCAAAATCGATTTCCCCTGGATTTCCCTCACACATTTACTGTTATTTTACCCTTGGTAACGCGAACCCTCGATAACTCGAAGTAATTTTTGTTTCCCTTCAGATCATTTCTATATAATTTTACCCTCGATAACTCGAGCTATGTTTTGAGCCCTTAAAAACTCGGGAAAAAACAGTCTACTGGCGTCCGAAACATTGAATTTTGAATTTCCCATTGACGTGTTGTAGGCATATAGTTTACAAGTAGAGGCTTACGTTGTTTGTCACAAATTTAACATGAAACAGCTTTACTTCTAAAACAGTAAAACGTATGCTCTGTTTAGGCAATGTTTTGTTACGTTACGTTCTGATTTATAATCTAGAAGTATCTTTCATTTTTCACTTAACATTTCTATAACTGAATGTGATTAAAATGTTCACTGTGCAGTAAAAACTGTTTTTTACCTTACTCTCAGCTATTTTCTTCGAGCTCCCAATAACTCGAACTCCCGATAACTCGAACTTTTTTCGATTTCCCTTGAAGGTTCCAGTTATCGGGAGTCGACTGTATTTTAGTCGTTTTAAGTGAAAGCGTTTCTTTATCAATTTATTAGTTTGTTAATTGCTTCAATGTAATGTAGTTTATGAACAATATTTGTAATATTTTTAACATTTCTTGTAAATCGCCATTGCACATTAGTGGAAATGGCGCTATATAAATGAAGTGTTTATTATTATTATTATTATTATTATTACACCCTTCCCCTGTTTAGGAATAAAACGAAACCTAAAATATTAACCCTACAGCAGCGTCTGTGCTTCCATAGAAAAAAATCAATAACAAGGTTTTGAGGTTTTTTCTTTTTTTGTTTAGTTCTAGGACTGGATGAAAAGATAGGAAACTTTGAGGTAAAAACTTTTATGTCAAGTTTGACGTATTTTGTTAGAATAACAAGAAAATACTGTGCCGATGCCAAACCAAAACAATGTAATACCATACCAATACAATATTAAGTTTTTTCGCGTATTGTTAAGAAATAGACACCCCGGAAAGCTGCATAATTTGTACTTATGTTTCACCAAAAAAGCCAGAACTCAGAGCACTTCTATCTTTATTGAAGGAGTTTCGAATTCAGCCCTTTGCTAGCCTGCGTAGCAAGCGTTTCCGTGCGGTTTAGGAGCAAAGAACGAGGAACGAGAGTCAAAGACCGCGCGAAAAATGGCGCAAGTAAAAGAGCGGGGAGGGGGTGGGGAAGAAACTTTCATTTTTTGGCTCTTGTTTCATTTCTCGCGCGGCCAAAACCGAGAATCCCGTTCCTCGGTCTTTCTTTGCTCCGAAACTAAACGGAAACGCTTGCTACGCAGGCTAGCCCTTTGCCGATCGCAAAAATTTGATAACTTACTATCGGCACTACGACATTTCCGCTAAAACTCCTAGTAGAATGACGACGACTATCACGTTTTCCCGCCAAAATGACGCTGGTTCACGCACTAGCACTGCTTAGTATTGAGAAAATCTCGTACTCTTATTTGCCTTCATCTTAGAATCTAAAGGTCTCAAATACGTGAAAGTACTCAGTATACATTGCAAAGTAATGTTAGTAATGCAGTCAGGAAATACACTGTAACACAATGTAATTCAGTATGCGGCACATAGCAATGGTTTATCAGCTCGTGCAATAATAGTAGTTCCCAAAGTAATACGTAAAAAAGTAATAATAAACTGTAAGACAAAGATATACTTAATGAAATATCCTAAATGCTCTCTTTATAATGGTCCTTTTTACAATTCTCTCTGCATGTTTGTGAAAGGTTTTGTGGTATACATGTATACCGTAAATCCACTATTAAGCGCCCCCCCCCCCCCCCCTCTGTGTTAAACCCTCCCCCTCCTCCTCATTAGTCTTCACTAATAAATGATAGAGTGTATTAATAAATCACGACTGTAAACTTAATTTGGACTCATCTGTGATGCTTTCTTCACGTGTTGGAAGTTCGGATTCGCTTTTCGGTTGAATGACCTCCAACTTCTTGTACTTGAGTTTTTCCACTTTGCATTTTTGTTCTTTATGGAGAACTGATACCACCAACGTCGTTAAATGAAACAAGACCCCTTTCTTATTAAGCCCCCCCTCCCCTTAAACGTGTTTGAAATAAATAAGCCCCCAAGGGGTTGGGGGGGGGGGGTGTTAATAGAGGATTTACGGTACTTGTTTTATTTTCAGGTTGGTAAAGACTTTGACGCGTTGTTGATTGATGCAGAAACCAAAGACTCACCTTTCGACTGTTTCAAAGCAGATGATTTAAGGGTAAGGTTCATTACGTTATAAAGACGCTAGGTGCCTTGTTCTCAATACATGATTCATGAACACGTCCTTCGATCCGTTCTTCGAATTTTGTTAGAAAAATTTGTCACCTGCATTTTCCTCTCCTTATCCATTTTGGACATACCGACAACTTTCTAGACTCCTCTTATTCTGCACTATGAGTGCTAATCCCCTCGTCCGAGCGAATCAGATTCTCTTGGCTGACGAAGGGCTAACGATCTACTCGTCGGCTCTTAAAAAGGGTCAGTTTACAGTGGCCAACGCCTAAGTTGCAAATTCAGTTTGATCGACTAGTTTGAAGTATAATAATTAAAAAAATAATTCCTAATGCTAGTTTGGCCGAGCAAATTTATGAAACAAATAGTTCAAATTGAACTTAACAGGGTTAAGAATCCCAACGGGTGGGAGGCAAATTAAATCAGTTAGCTATTTACAAGCATGGCCGAGGATTTAAACTCTAGACTACCTTGAACAAATCCAGCTGGCGGTCAGAGGGGGAGTTGAACTCGGGGCCTTCGAATAACAAGTCCGGCGCTCTAACCACTCGGCCACGCTGCCTGCCATATGCGTGATCAGTACCCTCTTTTAGTTTGTAAGATGAACTGAACTATTTTTAAACGCGTTAGCCGTCTGTATCACGGCCTTTACAAGAGTATTGTACATTTATGAAAGAGAACATGATCTTCGCAGTAGCACAAATAACGTAAGCGGTTGAAAAACAACCTGAATAAATTCAGGCTTGACCTGGAATCTTACCCTGACCTTTGCGATGACCGGACGCAACGCTGTATTAAATTTCGTTTTTTTTTTCTCTGCAGGATGTAGTTCAAAAATTTTTAATGCTAGGTAAGTTAAAATGAAGTTGCGTATTTTAAATCTTACCATGTTTTCGGTTGTTACTTTCATACCTTCATACACTTTATTATCAACAAGCTACATTTACATAAAGTCCTCATACTGAGGAACGTTGGTTCTTGCTAATAGCAACCAACTGAAAATCCCTTTTATTTGTTATAACTGCAACACGTAGGCAACTGTTTTTATTTTATTATTTTTGCAGGCGATGACCGGAATATACGGAAAGTGTTTGTAGCGGGTGAACTTGTTGCTGGTGTTGACGTCCCCATGTGACGTAAAGATTTACTAGATATTGTTCCAAAGTAATGTTGTTCCCTCATTTTAACCTGTTCTTTGTCTACAACAACTCGTTTGAGGATAGGCTGTTCCAGGCTCTCAGACAGTTGAATGACGCCTGAGTGAAAGGCACGCGAAAATATGAACGCGTCATCTGGGGAAAGAGAAAATCCTTAATAACAATGACCTAGACCAGGTTTTTTGAGCCCGCGAGACTGAGGCCCCCAACAAAACCCTTGTTTTCACTAAAACCGCTGGACGCCAACCTGGTTGAGGTCATTGTTATCTAAGGTCCTCCCGGGAAAAGGGGGCGGTGGCGGGAAAAAGACTGTTCCTCTTCCCAGTTTCTTCCTGTTTTATTTTCGTGTTTCGTCGGAGCCTCGAACAGAGCAAAATGAGGCCCGAAGGGCAGAAAAATATTTTGAGACCGCCCCCCCGCCCCCGCCACTTATCTCAGGGTCTGGTTGACCAGGCCTCCCCCTTATCTGAAGGCCTGGATACGCCACTGTATAAGGTATCTATACCTTAGCGAACAAATAACACTCCCCCAAATTGTACAATATTCCACTTAGTAATTAACTTATTTGATTACGCCCGTTGAAAAAAAAGACACACCCAAAAAAACACAAGATAAATTTTAACTACAACATTTATTATGCACATTTTACGTAGAAGAACTTTATTGGCTCCATTTAATGGAATCATGTTAGCGAGGCTTAGGCTGTGTTCAGACTTGATGCCTGGACGCGGTGCCCGAAAATGATGCTCACTGCTCACAGTACACCTGCTTCAGGGTGCAAGACTAATTACCGTTAAAAAGCTGGAACTTTTTAACGGTATTTAGTCTTGTACCCTGAAGAAGGCTGCATTGCCGAAACGTCGGTTAAGAGTGTTAAAATAACAGCGTCGATTTTACAATTTTCAGTTAACATTAGGTAACTACGCTGCGCTGGATTTTCAATCGTTATTACTTTCTTTCAAGTGCCCGCGTCAGACCTCGGAAATGGTGCCTATGCCTGAGTATATCGGCTTTTTGTACTCAAGCTTTTCAGTGGGAGCCGGTATCTGTGTGCACTCTTTTTCGTTAGTTCCGAGGCAACTGATCCACAGCTTTGCATACCCATAACTCCCTCCGGTCTAAACTCACGTTTCAAAATGGCATGTGACAGAGCAAATTGGATCTCAAAATGTCAAAGTTACATATCGCGTACCTAGGATTGTGTGATATTCTGAATGCTTTAGGCTTCTTAGCCGACACAGTGCCTGCATGGTATGTTGTTTTGTTTAAGTTATTATTACTGAGAAATTCTTTGTAAATAACGGATTGAGAGATGCATATTTGCCATATTCCCTAATTCTATTGTGTTGCACTAAGTTATTTGTGATACGGGACACAGGTGGAAATATATTTCAGGGACCAGAAAGTGCCTTCATGTTATGTTGTTTTGTTCAAGTTTTCATTACAGTAGTAAATTACTCCTAAAGTTCTCTTGTGTTGCGCTAAGTTACAGGGGCACCCAACGGGAAATTTGGAGAAAAAGACTTAAAAAAACAACAATAAAGCATGAATGAAGCTTCCTGGAGCCATTTTAAGCATTTTGGGATGATGTGCAAACTGAAAACGCTACCGCAAGACCGAGGTCACGTGACGTCCTCAGGTTTACCGTTTGCCGTTAACCATGAAAAATTTCATGCTAAAAGTCTCTAATATCTTTAAGGGACCTGAAGCGGTGGCGTGTTGCAAGCGCAAGTCTCCTGGTGCGACTGATTAGCGGCGGTGTGAGCCAAGGGACGCCAATCTTGACTCAGAGTCTAGTACTTTATATTTATCTAGCGCAACAGGCGGTGGTCGCTCTGCACTACAGTAAAAACCCTAGCCTGTTCTAGGCTCTCAGATAGTTGGGATAGCGGACCCGACTATCTCGGAGCCTGGAACAAGCTATAAAAAAAACCCGCATGTAAGTTGTTCAAGATTTAAGAACCTGCTGGCAGAAATTTGCCACTTTAACAACCACACATATAACAAGCAGTTCAGCCAAGCCAAATTAAGCAGGTTCTTACATGAGGGTTACGGTTATATATGATCAACATTTTAACCAAAGAGTTTGACTGAGATAACATTTATTTATATTACAAGAAAATACTGTACCACTACATATGTACATTCAGTAGTCAGTTTTGTTAGAATTATATTAAGACTGTGTATCCAAGCGCCAAACCAAAGAACTGGAATTCTTTTTCATTAGATATGGAATAGAAACGTCTGGAAAAGGATAAAGGATAGGCTTTTCGAAACTTTTTTGAATCTGATGGCCATCTTGAATTCACAGAAATCATTAATCAGTAGACTTTCTCGAAGTCCTTCGGTTCAAATCTACCGCTCGCGCTTCGCGCTCGTGAAAAAATTTGAGCTCGACTTGCAGTAGGCAAGTCTAATGGAACAGTTAAAATTAAGTGAGCTCAATGCCGGGTTAATAGCAGAGTTCGCGCGCCGCAACGGAGCACCGTGGGTAAGAAAATTTGGTGCCCCGGGGCATCCAAGAAGTTTTGGTAGCGACAAAGTCGCTAGTCCGTCCGTACGTACGTCTACCCTTCATGTTAGCGTGTGTGAAATGTCACCCCTATTAGCTAGGAATCCAAGGCATATACTACCTTTGTTAAACTTAGGGCCTGTTTACATGGAGTGGGGGACCCCGGTCTAGTGGGGTAAGTTTCTTTTGTTTTCACGCCCTGGGAGACACAAAACAAAAGAAACTTACCCCACTAGACCGGGGTCCCCCACTCCATGTAAACAGGGTCTTAGTATAGGCCGTTTGCGCGATGGCGTCATTTTACTACTATGGCCAGAATTCTTTTCGTTTTTCCTTTCACAGATAAATCCGGTAATCCAAGCGAGGTTTAAATAACAAAGGTGCTAATTTGCACAAGAAAGGAAAAACCCGAAGAAATCTGGTCGTAGTAGTAAAATGACGCCATCATGCAAATTCGTATTATTTCATGTTATAGCCAAATGACATCTGTAGTTCTTTTCAAAGTTTCGTAGCCTTCGCTTTAAAAACAGAAACAACTTATGACGAAAAGTTCGTCATTGCTCAATGCGCCTGCATAAATAACGGAGCCACCTAAACCTTCCACAATGAAAACTGAGTGCATTACTGAGTAGCACAATCGCTGCAAGGGAAATTACATACATACTTTTATTAGTATTCCCCATGAGCTTTTCAATACTAAACAGCAAAGAACATTATAATAAAAAAAATGAATAGAATTATAAAAAGCGGTCATTAAAATAATTCTCAAGCATGTGCGTTTTCAACTTTTTTTAAAATGATGGTAAAGATAACTGTTGAAAGTCTTTGTCTAAATTGTTCAAATGTTGACTGCTCTATGGAGGAAACGTCGCTGGCCTGACTTTGTCTTACTTGGAGGAATATTAAGGGATTCTCTGTTTCTAGTGCTATCACAGGCGGCCCAGACGTTGCATGTGTCGAATGAGTATATTAATATTCACCACAGGATGACTCGTCGAAACTCCCATGAACCAAAATAGTCCAAAAGTCAAAATATAACAAAACAAAGCTAAGATACCTTTAACTGAACGTATCTTTGTTTGTCTATCCTGGCCGGTTAAAGTGGCATTTTGTTGAGTTTTGCAATTGTAGGTACTATCCACTAAAGAAGAATTAAGATTGGCTACAAATCAAACGGACCATCTCCACGCACCTTCACGCGAAGCGCTATAAATTCGAGTTAACGCCTGCGTCGCAAGTGGAGGTTGGGTGCCCACGGGCCAGGGGGCTGCAACCGCAATACACTCCAAGGCGGAAGAACACCCACAGGCCTACCAACCCGCAACCCAGCCACGACCCCCCCCTCCCGCGCACAGCCCCCCCTATAGCACCCGTCACACTGAGGTCAGAAGCCCAGTGGAAGTAAAATGAACCAACCCCTGAAAGAATAAATAACTAAATAAATAAATAAGAAAGAAAGCGGAGGGAGGGAGGGGAACCAAGAGAAACGCTACGCTACTGCAACGCCACGCCACGCCACACTAACAAAGCTTCGAGTACAACGCAAACACAACGTAGGCACGTGGCCTCCGCATGCGCCAAAGCGACATACCGCTGGACAGGAATCTGCCCCCATGCTCATGAACAATGGTAAACGCTACAAACGCCACAGGCAGCCCAAGCTCACGTCACGTGAAAGGATTAGATTAATTATTAGCGGTGTGCGAGCCGGGACGTGACTGTTCAACGAAAGCGGTATTGGGTTACATGGCGGCCGTGAATTTATAAAGAATTTGTATGGGAATCCACGTTATAGATTTAGGAAGATAAATACTCGTAGAAATTCTCAATAAAAAACGTCTTACCTTATTTACATGGTGTGTTCTTGCTTGCTGTGTGGTTATTTTCCCGATCCGGTGCGATTTTAGCGATTTTTTTCATTTCTGAGTTTCCACTACTAAAGAGAGAGCACTTGCTCTCTCTTTAGTAGTGGAAACTCAGAATTTAAATGCCATCTGCTAATCTGCAGGTAACGTGTGCTCCTGCTTCTTGCTCGCTGGCTCCACAAAACCAATCGCAACTGCACAATAATCGCTCGCTCATCAACAAACACTGTTGACCTTTACGCTTCGATATGACCGGAAACTACCAGGTTTAATACGCGACGTGAATACAGTATTCAAGCTTAATTAGCGACCGCATCCGCGCAACAATGCAACACTTGCTATGGGAGAGATGGTACTGTTTCTTCTAGGTCAATCAATCGGGAAAATGATATTCTCAAACTCCTTAATAATTCATTAAGAAAATACAAAGGAAATTAATGTTTAATGAGTGTTTGGAAATCGGATGAAACACTGCTTAGTATTTGCATCCTTAATTTCTCCTTCAAAAATGATTTTGTTTGAGAAGAAATATCAAACATTCGACACAGTGTTTCATCACCAGATGAAACACCTCGAAGTTCGTCAAAAATACTCCGCTGCGCGTCGTATTTTCAACTCTCTTCTCGGTGTTTCATCTGGTGATGAAACACTGCACCTCATGTTTGATATATTACTTGAAGCCCTTGAAATTTTCAAAAAGATCCAAATTCCCCTAGGATCACCGAACATATACAAATTTTATGGCGGAGCTAAAAAAAAAAAAGAGCTGCAGTGGAAAAAGTGAACAAGAACATGTGCCACATTTCCTCTTTTAAAAGTGAAAATCAGGAAGTTTTGTGGACGTTTCACTTTGCAGTCATGCAAATCAACGGCAAGGAATGTACAAGAAAGTGTGCTGCAATTTGACCTATTGTTGTTTTTCACAGTTCTGGTCAAGGGCATCCAACGACTGTTTTCTGTCAGGAGCCGATGTTCGGAGAAGCAAATTTTGCCTAGAATTTTCTTTCTGACTTGGCTTAAAATTTCTAGATGACCATTCCATTCATGTACGATTTCGAAGCTCATCTAATCTTGCTAATAAGTTCCCTACGATTTTCTGAAGTTTAATTTTCATATTCACTCCCCGGGTCAGGTTATTTTTCGTAGCGAGTAAAAAGGAATCCTACAATTTTCGGATTCAAAAATGTGATGAAAGAAGGAATCTGAAAAATTATCTCCTTCGTTATACGTTAAATTGCATCTAAAATTTTCGGGAAAATTTTCCCTACAATGGTCGAACACTGAGATACAAATTTTATAGCGCCACTTAGAATGCATTTCTCTATAGCCTGTTCCAAGCGTTCAGATAGTGGAGAGCGGTGCGTAGCCTGCAGAGCAGGCGTTTTTTACGTTTTTTAACGAAAACTCGGAGGTACTATGATCGTGGCCGCCATCTTGAAAAGCAACCAAAAAGACTAAGGGGGAGGGGCGGTGGAAACCCATCTACCTCTCACTTAAAAACACTTTTTGACTCGTCCCAACTCTCTGGTAGTATTAACGTCCAAGATGGTGGGACAACGTTATCCTGAAAACAATTCATGGATCTCGCCCCAAAATACGCCTGCTTTGCAGGCTAAGCGGTGCGAAGTAAAGAAAGCGATGAAAAGTAGAGGGGGACTGGGGAGAGAGGTGAGGGAACGCTTGTAAGAATTTTTAACAAAAGTGCGTTCCGGTATACCAGATCCTGGTATACCCTCTGATTGGTTGATTTTGACAGTTTTTGTCAACAGTGGAGCGTCTTCGATCACAGCGAGAAATGCGATATGGCGGTGATGACAGACTCTACGTCCCGTCCAGAATTCGAACTCGCAACAAACACAGCGCTGAGTGACTTTCCAAACGTGGAGGCTAAACGCGAAGAGCAAAGAAACTGTTTAAAACACGTAGTCGGCAGGATAGATGTCTTCGCAATTTCGCCGACTGGCTTTGGAAAAAGACTTATTTTCCAGCTTTTTCCTCGAATAAAGCGTGCGTTGGAATGAAGGCAGGATAGAATGCCATTTACGATTGTTGTGGAAACTCCCTTGATTGCCATCATGAAAGACCAAGTGAAACATTTGAACAAAATCGGAGTAGCAGCGGCAATGATGGGAGAAGATGTGGATGAAGCTGTTAAAAGTGGAAGCTGTGAAATTGTATGATCCTTAAAAATTCACATTTCTTTAAAGGCGTACTGCAGTCACAAATCGTGGTTGTCTAAGGAATGGACCAAAGGACTTCAAAAGGAAAGCTCGGAAAGCAAGTTACAGCTATCGCTATTGACGAGGTTCACTCAAACACCGAATAGTAAATTTTCCCTTCGTTTGTTGGGCATTTTCATTGCTCGAGTTAACGATCTGTATTGAAACGTCTTTCTATTGAAATGAGCGATATTTGTTTGTCACTTGATTCATAATTGTTATGTCACGTACACGCTGAAATCATGTTTTAAAGCAGTAAATAAATTACTTCTCCCGCTCTCTGTTGTCTGAAAGTCTTACATTAGGTTTTTAGTACGATTATGTATACATAATATTAATTTTTGATCTGAGAAATTTTGATTTATTCGTAAGAAAAATAATAAATGTATGGGGCTGTAACATCAGTCTTGATTGATAAGTGAAGACCACCTACAGCTGATGCGGTCTGACTGGGCGGAAGAGTCTATTTAAAACAAATCTAACGGGCGTTCCCTCTCTCACCTCTCCTCCTCCCTCGCCTTTATTTTTTCGCGCTCCTTTTTACTTCGCACCGCTCCCCACTATCTGAACGCCTGGAGCAGGCTAATTTCTCTAGAGCTAAAAGTACTTTATGAATAGCTAAAAAGTGTTTTCAATGTATTTGAGGAAACAGTCGTCGGGTTAAGCCAGATCAAATGGCCGGTAAATGAGCATCTCCACTACAGAGACACTGTAATGACGTTTAGGTGCATGAAGGGCCTGGCCCCCACATACTTGAAAATGACAGCTAGAGCAGTAATAAAACTAAAATTTAAAGGAACTAAGAAACTATAAGCAGCCGGTCATTCAACCGGTGCATTAACATAAGTCCGCAGATCGATTAAAAAAAGTCTTGAGTATTTTAGTCAATATGAACTTTAATATTACATAATGATTGATGCTGTGGAAATTTTCTTTTTATCCATTTTATCTTTTGTAAAAAAAGATTTTTAAACGTCATTACTTTTAACTTTATTTCATTATATTTAGTTAGGCCTCTTGCGTGATGGCAACCCTCTTGTTTGAATAAAGGTTGAATAAAGCGTCGCCAAGCGTTCATGGTGGTACGAGGATCATTGCCGTAAGCCGCTAGTTGCTGGCACGTTTCCTGCTTCCCAAGTGTGGCTTAGGGTGGCCATATTGGCTGTATAGCGCTGCGCGCAGGGACGCGACCAGCGCCCTGGACGCGACGACTTCTAGAACGCGGTGGCTGATAAAGGACTGGAACAAGAACGCCGTCGTTTGCGCGCGAAACGCGGCTGCAAACCGCTCTTTATCAGTGTGATTCTTTGGCAATTCTTTCGCAGAAATATAGCCATGGCATCATTTAAGAAAGTCCAAGAAATGCTTTGTTTGTGCTTTGTTCGACAGCATCACCTCCACTTCTTCGTTGACGCTTCGGTTTGTCATCGCTTTCATCCGCTGATGAACCTCTTTTCACCGTCTCTGACAGCTTCTCCATCGCTTTTAGTCTAACATCTTCCGCTTTAGCCCGATCGTATTGACTTTTTTTGCTAGCTGTTCCCTGTGTTTCCTGTAATTCCGCTTCGCCACTTTCCTCCGACGCGATGATCATATCCAATAGGTTTTCTAGTTCCGTTGGCTCATCGGGAGTTATCCCAGTTGCTTTTTCCTCCGCTAGAAGTTTCCTCTCATGCTTGTAAACAAGGATTCCCACGTGGTCTCGGACTGATCGCTTATCAACCCTGAATTTCAGCACAGTGCATTTGTTCAAGGTGTCTGCTACTTTTTCCCACATACTGCTTCTTTTTGTTGACCCTTTCTTCGTTGTGTAGGGATTTACGTTGACGACTTTAATACTGAACTAAAGGGAAGCATAAAAACACACGCAGTTTAATAAAATTAAATTAAATGATACAGGCTTAAAACTGGCTTTTAGCGGCAGATGAACGCAATAAATCGAGAATGGCAACGGTACAAGAGACGAGAAGAGTATGCAGAAGACTCCTGCATTCACTATTTGCAGTTTTAGCTCGTGACTTACTTGCAAGCCTTGCTCGAAGTCGAAGTCGAAGGCTGCGCATTTTATAAGCTTCGTACACCTGGAAGAAATTTAAAAATAATCAAAATCCTTCCATCTCTGCGACCTAAAATGTCGCCAGAAATTACGTCCAATGATCCTAGAGTGCTGATTTTACATGTTTAGAGGAATATGTCATCATTTAATTTAAGCACAGGAACAAATATACTCACGTTTGGTACGTCAAACTCGCAAAATCCACGTCCTCGACGCGACGCATTCTCGTCCCCAGAGCCAGTCGGTTTAATTTGTACCCAACCGACTGTAGCGTTGCAGTTGTGTCCTCCGTTGCAGTTTGGTCCTCTCACCTATCAACCAATAGAATGGGGTTTTATTTCTTCCAATCAAAGTGCGTTGTGATCGTGTCTTCTTCATGTGACTTCCCAACTAGGGGAGGACTGTAGTATGAGTTTTGTTCGTTTCAGTGTCCTGATCGTGTGGAGGACTTGTGTATGAAACACTTTTGGAGCGTTTTCCCTGATGGGTTTTGGAGAATTTTACAGAAGTTTGAGGTTTGTTCGAAACTTTCCTCGGTCAACGCATATTTTCATATGTTGGAGAGCTAGAAAGCCTGGGGCAAGGATGAAAGCACAATCAGAGACTTCGAAGAAGGACAGTAGCAACAAGAATGTATTTTCGAGCTGCTGAGGTAAGGTGTTATTCGCAGTACTTTCAAAGGCGTTTTTATATGAGGATTAGAGTCATGGTACAGATAAGCTCAAGCTAGGCTAGCTCTTGTCTTGTTTTTATAGATCGTGAAGTTGTGAGCTTTTTTGATTTTGCTGCAAATTGTAATTTAAGTTACTGCTTAAGCTTATTCACCGAACCGGGCTTGAAAAATGACCGTAACAAGAAAAAACTGAAGCATTGTTCATGGGGATTTTGAAGTCTTCCTTTAGAAAATAATATATAAACACTTGATTTAGAAAATAATAACCTATTTCAAAGTTTAGGCTGAAGAGTTTCCTGTATCATGAGGGCCCTCAAAGTAGCAAATTTTATTTAGGGATGAGTGCAGTCATTCAGGCAGCAGACTGCATGATTCCCTGAAAGTAGCTAAGAATAATAATGTGGAAATTCAATGTGGATGTGTTTTGCTTTTGATTTGGAAGATGATGCTGTTAGACTTTTTTGGATCAAAATTCTGCAAGAAATGTGAGCACAGTTTAGCCTGCTTTCAATTTTTTATTTGGCTAATTCTCCATGGACACCTCTGGGATCAGAAAAAAGGGTCTGTCTTAAGGAGGTCCGTCTTTTAAAGAATCATATAAAGGAAGTAGAGGGAAGTAGGGACCAGCTCTAGCGGTCCAATTTATGGTGTAGCAAGATGTCCGTCAAGGGATTTTGTATTTTAAAATTTAGCATGAGAGCTACAGTACTCCTGGACTTACTATCATGCTGAATTTTAATATAATTATACAAAATATGTAGAAAGAGGTCTTTTTGTGGATGTGAGGGCACATATGTCCCTAGACTAAATTTCAAATACTTTCAATTAATATAGTTTCACGTTTTTGCATTTCTGTATTCAGCCCATCATTAACTGTACGTGTTTGTTGTCACTTAGTCTTCTGTCACTGTTTCAAGGCAAGGTTGCTTATTAGAATTTTGCCCTATCAGAGCCTCTAGAAGGTGGGCTATTTCAATACTACGGTTAAAATGTTAACCTGCAAAGAAGTGTTGATACCAGTGGGGTTAATTTTTTCATACTCACACATTGATTATGTTGTGGCCTGCTTAAGGCAGCACACAGAAACTTTTGGCATACAGTAAAACCCCATTACTCAGAACCTGGATTTTAAGAGCCTGTTAGGCAAAAGTGAGCCAGTTAAGCCCCCCTTCTATGCTGTATATAAGAACCTGTTTAGCCTAAAATTTGAAACAGGTTCTTATCTAATTAAGGAAAAAATTCTGTACACTTAGGTAAATATCAGATAAGTCAGCTTTCAAAATTTTCTTTGGAGACATAGGTGCCTTGTCACTCCAACTGAAATTTATATGCCAATGAGGTCAATGCTTTAGCTCCTTATCTGGTCATTTTTACATAACTTCTTATTTGGTATGCAAATTTTTTTTTCTTGGGAGGGTGTCTTTACAAACTGTCAAGGCCACCACATTGTCACTGCATGACCATTGTGTGACATAGCATCTCATGAGAGAGTTAAACATAAACTCATCTGAACATTGTACCCTTTTGAAAGACTTTCGTAACAAGAAAAATGAGTACCATTTTTAAATTGAGGCTGTAACTTTTCAAATTCCACCATTATGAATCAAAGTAAGCAAGTTAGCCATTCTAAGCAGGTAACAATAAGCGTTATTTTCACGCACCCCTGCCCCAAGCCCTCTGCCCCCCAAAATAAAGTGAGACAGTATTACGTGACTGATTTGACCTAACCAGAAATTCCAAAAATTATTGTCGTTCTATGGGTCATAAAACACTATTAATGAGCAGTACATTTCTCAATTCTGGTTCTTAAAACTAACAAAGCAAATTTAATTTAGGTTTCATTTTTGTTTGATATTGCATTTAAAGCCTTTCTAACTGTCCTGGTAAACATATATATAAATTTTTTTGGAGGTGGTGATCTAGAATGAGCAAGGAATGGCATTTCATATGCAAAGCAAGAATTGCAATAAGATAAAAAGAGACATTGGTCGTCACATTTTAAACGTTTTTAACTTCAACATAAAGCAATGACAAACCTCAAAGTAACCCATCCTACCATCGTTTGTAAAATGCAGTGAAAAAAAGTGCCAATGATAGCTTGAGAGACATCTTTATTCAATGGATGTACACACACACACACACACACCCACACTAGAGCTCTACACACAGAGAGAGATTTGCAATCACGTTTTGGAAGGGAAAAAACTCATCAAAAGGTTGAAACTTCAACAAAAATTAAACTAAGAAAAACCACAAAAGGTACTCATCATAGCATCTTCTGAGGGAGACGATGAAAAAGCATATTATGCTAGCTTCAAACACGTCTTCATTTAATCACTGCCTTTGCTTAATGTGCGTTATAATTAATAATTTATAGTGTTTATCACCATAACTAAAAACAATGAAAATTTTCGGGGGAGTTTTCCCTTACATTTGTCTCATAGGTATTGATCTAAAATAATGTCTAGGGTCAGGATTTGGAGAGCAAAACACAGCCCCCCACCATGAAGTTCCAGGAATACTCCCCCCCCCCAGATTTGTCAGTAGTTAATAATAAGTATTAAGTACTAACTTATTATTGATAGTGTACATTTTGTGAACAGAAAATCCCGGAGGGGAACTGCCTTATATTTGCCTAATAGGTATTGGTCTGAAATAGGTCTAGGGTCAGGATTTGAAGAATAGACATCACACCCCCACCAGGAATTGCTAGAAATACACACAGGAGGAAAAATTGAAGGCATTTTATGAACTGGGCCTGTCTTTTGGCAAGCCAGTTAATAATAAGCTGACCCACTATATACTCTTAGCTGTATTGCATTTTTTTTCATAAGAACCTAAATAGTCTTAACTTGTGTTAACTACACGTATATGTACCATTTCTATAAGAACCTTTTTAGGCTAACTCTGTCTCGAATATAAAACGCAAAAACATTGTCCACAAAATTTGAAAGGTGCTAAAACCGACACCAGAAGCCTATTACCCTCCGAAGCTTTCTGTGAACTAGCTTACAAATCATGTCTAACCCAAAGCACCTCTATCCCTTGTAAAAGTTAGGAAAAATGGCTGGCAGACTGCAACTCTTGTGACTTTGACATGATTGATTGGGGTAAGTCATATACCCTTGCTTTTCTATATACCAACGAATCTAAATTACGTGTTTTTCAATTTAAATTTCTGCATAGAAAATTGGCAACACACTGTTTCCTTTTAAAAACTGGAATCAAATCTAATGATCAATGCAGTTTCTGCTAAGAAAGCTCGGAAACTCTTTTGCACCTCTTTTGAGAATGTCCTTTGGTTAAATCCTTTTGGAATGAAATTGGTAACTGGATGAAAAACAGTTCTTGCTTTCTTAACGGAGAATTCTCCGTTTTCTCTTGCATAGGCCTAGTGAACGATACTACAAACCTGCTTTTCCATCATGCACTTTTAATCGCGAGGTATCACATCTATTTCTCCAAACAAAAAGGCCCTAACCCTTCATGGGAACTCTTTTTTCAAACCATTCTAAATTGTCTTGATTATGAAAGACGTTATGCCATTTAAACTGGGATTTTAAGAAAATTCAATGCAAAAATAATGGGGAGCATTTATCTGGCAAAATGATCTTTACTCATTATTTCCTTTGTCAAGATGTGCAGAGAACAGCAATCACGCTAACTCTCTAGAGGCTCTTTTGATGTTCCTAGGCGGATAATCAGTAAATGTGCGTAGTGCATCTGTGTGCATGTGTGTGTACATGTGTGGGTGCGCATGAGTATGCAAGAACTACTTAATAAGTTACTTTGGCTACTCTGTATTATAGATCTGGATTGTTTAAGTAATTCGTGTATAGTAGCAATGTAATCATTTATTTATATGCTTTGTAAGTAATGTAAATCAGTGATGCAAATAAATAAATTTAAAAATAAACTTGGAAAAATCTAGGTTCTTATTCGTGGGGGCAGTATACATTGCCATTCTTAGAGTTACCAATGTTGTGAACTGTCATGCTGTACAGCCAGCTCCTATATCCATCCAAGACATGTGATCCTTGAGTCACTATGTATCAGATAAACAAGGGTAAACAAGGTGTATTATGAGTAGTGTGAAAGAGGCAGATAAAAAGGACTTTGATATCAAACAATTATTTTTAAGTAATGTACAAATGTAGCGACTGTGCAGGCTGAAGACCTTACACAAATGTACTCATACAGAGTACAACAAAAATCTACACTGCTTGGTTTGGTCTTTTTTATGAAGAATAGTGCACTGCTAGAGCACCATGTTTACAGCTGAATTATGCTAAAATGTAGATTTTTCAATAGGTGAGTTAGATAGAATCCACTCTCCTTCGCTGGTTAATATCCAGTATTAAATTCCTTTATTATTATCAGCTTTTTCTGAAAAAATTTGTGAAACTTTGTTTCTGTAACCTAGCCTCCCTCACAGTATTTTTAGGAGATTTGTATATCCTCCCTTCCCACAAAACGTCTGCATACCCAACATCAACATTTCTGATTTCCATTTTTTTATTCATGTGTTACATGTAACCAATCAACAATGAGAGGTATTATGTTAATTTTTTCCAAACTTTTGCCTTAAGAGTTGTGGGCACTGTGTAGTGAGAAAAAAGCAATGTTACTCTACTAAGTGTGACAAACTCTTTTATTCAACTTTGATTTTTTGTTTCCTTTATGTAAAGTGGAATTATACATGTATTAACAGCAATTCTGCCAAATTTCATCAGGTTCTTATAAGTGGATTTTGATATTTTGTCATTTGTTAACACAGCCTATGAAAGTCAACAAGAGTACTGTATGTACAGTATGCCCAAAACGTGTGCAAGCACTGAGATCACCACATGATAGGACAAAGTGATGAAAACCGAATAAATTTGTTCTGACAATTTCTGGGCATTTTTCTCAGCTTGCTCTCAATTTTTTTCTTGAAAATTCCATTAATTAGCTTCAATGTTCTCTTGATAAAGATGTATCAGGGAGTTTTTTAGTGCATGCAGCTTTATGTAATAGAAAATGTATGTGCTCAACTTCTTGAACTAAAAGCTTCAAGAAACTCTAACAAATTGAAAGAAAAAAACTAGAATCCATCAGAAACGAGATCTGTGCAATTCACGAAGAATAAAGTTGTTGAGATTGGAGGGGGAAACATTCAAATCACACAACAAAGCAAACTTCAACGACAAAGTCCAGACACATGGGCTTCTTATACTTCTTAATAATTATACTTCTGAAGTTCAGAATTAAAAACAGACTTCTGCCAATTGCTGTTTTGTCCTGATATTACAAACTCACATCTTGTCATTATTTATCGTGAGGCTATCTTTGTTCATTTGTTTATACTACTTCTAGACACTCTCTGTAACTGTATAGGTACATGTAATAAAAGTTCTCTCGTCCGTGAATTTTAGAATGTTAATGAAAAAAAAACAATTCTTGAGTTATATTTTCTTTTTCTTTTCATTTTTTGTACAGGCATGAAAGAAAACCAGGGATTAAAAGAAGCAAACAAAGGCTTGGATTAGCTGGTAAGCTTTATTGATATGTATTTTCCCTGTAAATATATATATGCACTAGTGGTTAAATATTGTCCTTTGTGTAAATGTTGGTGTGTATGAAAATGCATTAGCAAAGGACACTAACATTCACTACTAGATAAAGTCGCGGTAAAATGATTTATCGCTCAGAATCTTGTACCAGGGTAATAAAACATCTTGGTGGCTGTTGATTGTGTGCAAGAAGTATTTGGAAACTGTGCAAAATTTCCATGTGGTCACATGCAACAAAGAAGGTCTACCAGGAAGAAAATTGTGCATTTTTTCTGGAGACTGACTTTTCACAGAGGACACTTGTTGTCATTAAATTCTCAACAACACCAAAGCTCTCAGAGACTCTGTACAATTTTATGATTAGTGTAACAATAGCAGTCTGGCTTAATAAGGACAAACTCAGTCTTTAATGGCCGCCTCAAAGCTGCTACAAAAGCACCTGTTTTTTAGGCCAAGTGGTTTACAACTACAGGCCTACCATGACACCTTTCCTTCTTTCTTTTTAAAAGAAAAAATGAAAATAAAAAAAATTTCATTGCACAATGGGCACTTAATAACTAGTGAAAGCCCAACAACATCAGCCAAAGCACTGAACGCAGAACATTTTGAACAAACAAAGTCAGCTGTTTCAAAAGGCAACGTGTTCAATGTCTAAGCAAGAAAAAAAAAGAGAAAAAACCCAATTTTTCAACTGTCTCCTTCAATCATCAGGTGTAGTCAAGCACAATCTTTTAAATAGCCAGGTGGATTTGACAACCAACCTGGGCCCATTTCTCAAATGCCCCGATAATTAAAGCTCTTGTTGTTTACATGCAAGATAGAGGTTTCAATAGTTTTACATCTAACATGATAAAACTATCACTTAGTGAGACAAAATGAAGTAGTTTGCTGTCCAGGACTGGTGCTCTTATTCTTTTTATTTTGATTTGAATATTTGATTTCGGGCCCGAAAAGTTACCGGGACTTTCGAGAAACCGGCCACAGCTCTAGTGATCCTATTTTCAACTGGCTGAGACTTGTTAAGTGTTATGCATAGAGGCTGGGCCTTGCTAGATAGTGCAACTGGGGTTTTGGTCGGCTGGCACTGGTGGGAATGACTGACCCTCTATTGGCTGAAGTCCATGGAGTTTCTCTGGAGAGGCTGCCAAATCCGGGGGTTGCAGGGCTACAGAGAGCCTCTCTAGGTTGTGAGCTGTTGAATGGCTGTCTGCTCCTGCGGAGGATTCTTCCATCTTCTGTCTTTACGTCATAGGATCGCATATCTGCTAGTTCTCCTATTTCTGTTTTGAACCATGTCTGGCTCTTATCACGGGGAAGTGGCATTACTCTGACTGTCTCGCCTTTCACCAATAGTAAGAGCTGCTTGAAGGTGGGTTCGTGTACATTGCCCAAACATGTGCTGAGCTGGCGAGGTGTTAAGCCCCTCTATTGGGGTGTTTCTTCAGCTTAGCAGAGAAAGAAAATAACCAGCTTCTGATGTTTTGGCTTTCTTGATTAAGCTCTTTGCAGTCTCAACTGTGTTTTCTACTCGTCAATTGCTTTGCGGTTAGCCCTGGGAGCTGGTTACATGCTCAGTCCCAGATGATCACAAAAAGTTCTCAAATTGCCACTTAGCAATTCATTAGGTGCTCCATGTGTGACAAAATGTCTCTTAAGTTTCTTTGTGATGACAGTTCTTGTTTTGCTGTGTAACTAATCCATTTCGAAATACCCAGAGTAATAGTGTACTGTGCAGAGATAATTCTTGTCATCAAGAGTGAAGATGTCAGTGGCAACTTTCTCCCAGCCGGCCTTGATGTTGGGTAAGTGGTTGTTTGGTCTAGTTACTCTGGTTACTCTGAAGTGACATACAGACGTCACATTTCTGGGTGTAGTCAGTGATTTCAGCATTCATGCCTGGCCAGTATACTGTCTCCCGTGCTCTGCATAAACAGCCTAGCAACCCGATATGGGAGTCATGTAGCTTCTGCTTGATCTTTTTCCTCAGGGTCTGCAGTATGATGCATCGCTGGCCCTTGAATATTACACCATCATGTACTGAGAGCTCATCTCAGATTTCAAAGTACTGTATTTCCTAGAATAATAGCCGTCCCTTGATTAGTTGCCTGCCTCGAATTAACACCCCCCTTTGACAGAAATACTTAAAATAATCGCCTCCTTTGAATAATCGCCCCTCCCCTGCCCCTCTCACCATCTTCTCTTCCTTTTATCCCCCCCCCCCCCTGTCAAACTGAAGTGCAATGAGATTCAGCAAAACTGATCAGTGACGATTCAAGCTCTGAAAATATTAGTCAGGGAACTAAATTTGGAACACTTTAAAAGCACATGATCAGTTTATTTGGCATGATTATTTTTTTGATTTAATGGAAAAATAAAACAAAATATCATTTTTTAGGACACGACTGCCAGTGAGCAATATTGAGATAATTGGCTCCCTCAAATAATCACCTTCTTTCGAATAATTGCCCCCTTTTTGTGTGAAAAAAGAAATATTATTCAAGGAAATACAGTACTGGTGAATGGCTGCTGGTTGTTCATCCTTTGTATCTGGGACGCCATCAAAGATTGCTTTCTTTACAAACGGTAGAGTTGGATCACAAGCCGTCTCTCTCTGAAGTTCGTTAAGCTGGTGGTCTGGAACAGGAAGGAAGTGAGTGGCATTTATGCACTCCACCTCTGATTTTGAGACTGATCACTCATAGTCCTCTGAATAAGCTCTTGACAGGGTATCAGCTAGCAGCGTCTCCTTGTAGCATATTTCACAGTCATATTGTTGAAGCCGCAACAGTAGGTGCTGTAGTCTCTTGAAAACTGATACCAGAGTCTTCTGCTAAATGGAGACTAATAGTTTGTGATATGTCCAGAGGATGACTTTCCGAACATACACATGGTGGTGGTTGTGTTCCATGCCGAAGAGCTGAAGACCTGGGCCAGCAATTCCTTTCAAATCTGTGAGCACTTCCTTTCTGCCATTGTGGGTGCTCTGCTTGCATTGGCTGGCCTAGCTGCACCAGTACAAAGCCAGGTCCATCTCTAGATGCATCTCCTTAGCCTTCGTTTGGGTCACTCTTACTGAATTACTTGAGTACTTGAGTACAGCTTTAGAGACAGCATCTTTAGTTTTCTCAAAGCCATCTTCCTGTTCGTGAGTCCAATATCACTCAGCTTTCTTATGTGTTAGATGGCACAGTAGCTCACACAGTTCTGATAGGTCTTGTAGGAACTTAGACAGATACTTCACAAGCCCAATGAATCTCTGCCGGTCACTCCATCTTAATAAGTGCTTTGACTTTTTTAGGATCTGCTTTAAGCCCATTCCTTGTCATTACATGCCCGGTGAATGACACTTCGCTGCACTTCAAATGGAACTTCTTCTTGTTCAGCTTGATATTTCTCACTCTGCAATGATCAAGGAGGTTCCTCAAATTTTGATCGTGCTCAAGGTCAGGCTTTTCATCAGTGTCCCCCTGCCCAATGATGAGTAGAAGCACCTAATGAAATTAATTTGTAGACAGCAAGTTCTACCAACCTCTTCTAGTCCTGCTACAAGTGCAAGGTCGTCTGCAAATCCAGGCTTGGTAAGATCTCGCATAGGTTGTCTTCTGCTCTGACTAGGCTGATTTGGTAAACCCCACTTATTTAGGCTGTCGGGGAACAGATGCAGAAAGTAGTTGAGCACAATAGTGAAGTAACAGGAACAAGGGTGTAACCTTAGTACCCTGCTGTATCGCCAAAGAATGTGGTTTCTTCTCAGGACCAATTGAGTAGCCCAGTTTCCTCATATAGTGACTTTGACTCAGCAGCAATTGGTTAAAGTTGAAGTGGAAGTGTGTCAGATATTGCGTACCTGCTTACGTGTTCAAGGCTTTCCTGCCTACGATTTCCACCGCACCTTACCAATTAACGCCTTTATTATAGACTCGGTCTTATTTTGCCACAAAACATATTCAAGTTTAGCAAAAAATTTAACCCTTGGAAGGGCTAATGGCAGAAAGATGACCATTGCTTTTTATTTCTTTTGTTCTCTTAATGGAACTCAAGTTCAGATGAATTTGAGAGGTTTCTTGATAGGCAAATAACTTCTGCTCTATTATATTGAATTCACGGCTGCTATGTTAGAAAAAATCTGAAACATCACACATACTGGAAGAGTAGTGTAGGATATTACAAGAGGCCGTACCTTACAGAAAGTTCTTTTTATAGGTCTTTACTGGAAAATTTTGATGTTTTTGGATCCCTAGTTGATTATGGGAGGTGGTCTCTTGCAATGTAAAAGAGTTGTCGTCACATGGAACTTATCATTAACAGTTATGTTATGGGGGAGGGAGGTAAGAGGCTGGGTATTTTGATTTTGTCAAATACAAAATGCAAGTTCCATGTTTACTACATTTAGTGGTGGGTCTAGAGGTGGGAATTTTCAGCCACAGGTGGATAAGTCACTTTTGTACCCCATTCTCAAATGCTTCAGCCCACCAACCCCATACTGCCAAATGAAGTATCAACAGGTCCTAATATTGATCCATTATCTTTGCAGATTTTGTACCTAAAGATGCTCTATTCAGAAGAGAGGTCAGGTTTTCCATGGACAGAACCCTGTCACAGAACAGTACTTTCACAAATTAAGGAACTAGAAAGAGAAAACAATTGCGTCATAATATTTGGTTCAGTAAATCAACGTTTTGTAGTATTGATATTAACATTAGGAAAGAGCATAAGGGTAGGGATCAAATCATAAAGATCTGTAAATGTTTACTACTTGTCAGTACGATGGTAGGCAGTCAAAAGGAAAATAATTGTATCTTTACTTAAATGTTGAGCTCCTCATAAGAGTCAGGCAATTTTCAAAGATGCACCTTGTCTTTTTAACCAACTTTTATTAAATTGCTCCAAATTCAAGATGGTATTTTTTCTGAAAAATAAATTTATGGGCGTGATTCCTCAAATTTCTTTCATTCATTGTTCATTATTAAATCAAGTGTCAGATAATTAACAAACTTAAGGCAAGAATTCATACGGCTGGGGTATTTGCTCTCCTCACCATTTATCCTGGAAGAGACTTTACATGAAATGGTACTAATTGGGAAGGCAAATGCTAGGTGCTTTCCTTTTTTATTTGCTAGCATTTTTTACCTTTTTGAGACATTTTCCTGAAATTTGTATCCTACCCATGAATGTCAACCATAAAAAAATTCCCTATTATGGTTTATCATGGCGTCTAGGATATAAAAGATATGGGAGTGTTATATAATGATTTATGGTAACTCCTACATGGAAACCTGGACCCAAGTTAGTTTTTAAGTTCTTAACCGTATTTCATTCAATAGGAATGTTACCCAAGCCCAAGTTAAATAAATAACTAGGTTTGAGGTTACCTAATAGTTCCAGGGTTGTCACTAAGATTTCAAGTTGCCGGGTAAATGCCACAAGTAGGCGGGGAATCAAACGGCTAGGGATTTCTTTTGATTCTATTTTTTCTTCTATTTTTGTATGAAAGTAGCTGGGGACCACATTCATAGTAGCCAGATGAGATCCCCGGCCTCCCAGCTCTTAATGACAGCCCAACTAATACACTGTAAACACGAACTATTATTATCATTATGTACTTGGGATGGATTCCTTCAATTTAGATCTTAGGCGGGGTTCTCCCTCGTCTTCAGTGCATGGTATAAAGCAACTAAAATAAATGTGCAAAATTAAGTGCTCATTAGTATGGTCCGATTTTATTTTGTAAATTGGTATGTTTTGTATAACGTCTCTTCAGCAGTTGTGCATGTGTTGCTATTATTTCTACGTATCACCGTCACAAAGGCTGGTGAAATCACGTACCAAACATATTGTATTAACTTACTGGGAAAATGGCATACAATGTATCACATAGATTTTTTTTTCAGCTATAAACTGAAAATTTAAAAGAAAATAGCATTCTTTGAATGAACAGATCATGAACTTCTCCTGAATCAATTGTCCTCCTCTCATATTTACAGTATCTGGATGTTTGCCTATAGATGCAAACCTGTGGGGAATGTTATCTCTATTGCACTTCCTCTTCTCTCAGGAAACAGGGGTATCAAGAAATGAATGAGAAAGGAACGATTTCGTATTAAGACTGACCCAGAGCCAGTTTTGTAAGGGTTAACTAGCTGCTTTTATATTCATCTATAACTGGGGGTTTGACAGTGCCTGTGGTGGATGGCCATTGTATTTATAACGAGTCCATCCACCCTTAAATAGGTCCCCTGCATGCCCTCGTACTCTTCTTGACCACAGGCTGTAGGTTGGTGGGGAAGCTAAGTTAGCACTGACTTTATAGGCCCCATTTATATGAAGAATAATTGTCCCGGGAGAAAGGTTCTCTCTTCCTTTAGCGATCAATTTTCTGAGAATAAAACTGACCCAAGCTTGTCTAAAGCAGCGGTCGCGCATGCATTCAAAGTGTTCGTGTGGAGAAACGTTGACCCCCTACAATCGAAAGGGTGAGCGGTCTACGCGCGGCACCCTTAAGCCGAGCGTAAATTTATAAAACGTTGGCGCTCAGGGCGGCTAAAGAAGGAGAGTAACCCTTATACCCCGGACAACGTTTCTACATATAACAGGGGCGGATCTAGGGGGAGGGTGCAGGGGGTGCGCACCCTCCCCTGAGATGACCTACGGTTTTCTAATACAACTGGTATTCTGCAGAAAAAAAAAATGTGGTTTATTGGTGATGAAGTAGAGCAAGAGACGAGTGCACCCCCTCCTAAAAAAAATCCTGGATCCGCCCCTGTATAAGCGAGGCCTTAATTGGCTTAGCGGTAATAGGCATCGTGACGTGACCTGACCTGATCTAAATATTGACTTTCCCAGTTTATACTAGGAACAAACGGCCCTAGCGTTTGAATCAAAAACTGTTCATGTTTACTTAAGTAGTATAGTAAGGACCGAATTCAGTTCTTTTTGGGAAGAATCTCTTAAAGTAAGGAAGGCATACATTATCGGAAACGTGCATAGTCATGAAGACGAAGGCAAACTAGCTTTTTTTTTTAAAAAAAGTAATATACGCCCTTCCACATTTCCCATAATGCACCTTATTTGCCCCCGAAGATTTTGCATGACCTTTGTTTTCATTTCTCCTGGCTATTGCAGTCGTCCCAAGAGAAATTGAAAACAGTGGTTATGCAAAATTTGGGGGGGGGGGGGGGGGCAAATAAGGTGCATGCATTATGGAAAATGTGAAGTGGAGCAGGAAACGTGATTTTTTACTCTTCATTCGCCATTTGCACATCTCCCACACGCCTTGCTTTCCCTCCAAAGACTTTCCATAACCTTACACTTAATTTCCCCTGGGTATTACAGTCGTCCCAAAAGAGATTAAGGACTGCTTATGCAAAACAAGGTCTATTATAGAAGATGTGAAAATGGCGAGTTCTCCCTTTAAGCGTTTTTACCCTTCCTTTGTTTACGAAAAGGGCAAATTTGACAAGAATTTATAACATATTTATCACCCTAAACCTAATTAACACAGGATTATAAAAGAGGCATGTCGATAATTGGGGGTCTCACGAAAATTACATTTTGCGAAATTGGCAAATTTGGCAATTAAGGATTCATCAAAGGTCAGGCAAAAAATTTAAATGAGAACAGAAGAGGCCTATTGGCAGTTGGCGATTTTCACGAGAATTGCAAATTGGAGAAAATGGGGAAATTGGCAAGAATCTATCAAAAGGTTTTGCAAAACCTCAAATGAGGTGACAAAGAGGGAAATCTTGACAAATGGCGATTATAAGAAAATGGCAAATTTTAGGCGAAAGAGAAAAATTTCGGCAAAAATTGTGAGTATGCCAAAAAGTCTCTTGCCAAATATTCACATAAGATGACAAAAAAAGGCATCTGGACAAATGGCGATTTATTTGGCAAGAATTTGTAGGTTTGGCAAAAATTAAAACAAGATGACAAAAGAGGCATGTCGATAATTGTGAGTTTTACGAAAATGACAAATTTTTCGAAATTGGCGAATTTGGATTCATCAAAGATCTGGCGAAAATTTTAAATGAGACAACAAAAGAGGCCTTCTTGGTTTGCAACCACGTGACAAGGCTACCATGTGTGTGTGGGGGGGGGGGGGGGGGGTCAATACAATAGTATTTGTCTCCAAGTATTAACACGAAAATAGAGTTAAGTTCCCAGAGGAGAGAAATGCTCTTTTTTCTTGCGCACCAGCATGGCCGCCGTGACGGCAAGTGCAAACCTGCAATATTGACAGTTAGCGATTTCACGAAATTAGCAAATTGAGAAAATGGGGAATTGGGCAAGAATCCATCAAAGGTTTGGCAAAAACTCAAATGAGGTTACAAAGAGGGAGATCTTGACAAATGGTGATTATAAAAAAAAGGCAAATGTAGGCGAAAAAGGAAAAAAAATTGGGCAAAAATAGAGAGTTCAAGGGTTTGGCCAATTACAAAGGGGTACCTTGACAAATGACAATTTTATAAAGTTTATAAATTTGGCAAAAAATTTTAAAAAGTTTGGCAAAAACTTGAGCAGGATGACAAAAGAGGCATGTCGATAATTGTGGGATTTACGAAAATGACATATTTTGCAAAATTCGCGAATTTGGCAAAGGAATCATTAAAGGTCTGTCAAAAAAATTAAATGAGATAACAAAAGAGGCATATTGACAGTTGGCGATTTTCGCGAAAATGGCAAATTTGAGAAAACGGGGAACTGGGCAAGAATCCATCAAAGGTTTGGCAAAACCTCAATTGAGGTGTCAAAGAGGGAAATCTTAACAAATGGCTATTACAATAAGAAGATGGCAAATGTAGGCGAGAACGGCAAATTTCGGCAAAAATGGCGAGTGTGCCAAACATTCATCAAGGGTTTGGCCAAATATTCAAATAAGATGACAAAAAAGGACATCTTGACAAATAGCGATTTTACGAAAATGACAAATTTGGCAAAAATTTATTTAAGGTTTGGCAAAAATTAAAACAAGATGACAAAAGAGGCATGTCGATAATTGTGGGTTATACGAAAATGACATATTTTGCGAAACCGGCGAATTTGGCAAGGACTGAGACAATGAAACAACAAAACAGGCATATTGACAGTTGGCGATTTACACAAAAATGGCAAATTTGAGAAAATGGGGAATTGGGCAAGAATCCATCAACGGTCTGGCAAAACCTCATTTAGAGTGATAAAGAGGAGAATATTGAGAAAAGGTAGATTTCGACAAATATGGCGAGTGTGCCAAAAAAATCATCAAGGGTTTGGCCAAATATTCAAATAAGATGACAAAAAGGGGCATGTTGATAGCTGGCGATTTTTAGGACAATGACAAATTTTTGCAAAGATGGCGAATTTGGCAAGAAGTTATCTAAGGTTTGACAAAAATTTACAAAGAGATGACAAAAAGGGGCATCTTGACAAATGGCGATTATAACAAAAATGGCAAATTGGGCAACATTTCATTTAAGGTTTGCCAAAATTCAAATGAGATGACAAACGAGGCATGTCGATAATTGTGAGTTTTACGAAAATGACAAATGATCACGAATTCGGCAAGGATTCATCAAAGGACTTAGAAAATTGCCTGTTGATAATTAGCAAGAATAGCAACTTTGGCTAAAATGGCGAATTTGGCAAGAACTTATCAAAGGCTTGGCAAAAATTTTGAACAAGATGACAAAAGAAGGATGTCGTTATTTGTGGGTTTTTACGAAAATGCCGTTTTTGGCGAAATCAATGAATTCCTGGAAAAATCCATCAAAGGTTTGGCAAAGTTTAAATGAAACGGCAAAAACGGGCATCTTGTACAAAACGCGTTCTCAATAAGAAAATGGCAAATATAGGCAATAAAGGCAAATTTCGTCGGTAAAAAGAAGCAGTGGCGAGTATGCCAAAAATTAGTCAAGAGTTTGGACAAATATTCAAATCAGATGACAAAACGTGGCATGTTGACAGCTGGCGATTTTTAGGAAAATAACAAATTTGGCAAGACGTTATCAAAGGTTTGACAAAAGAGATGACAAAAAGGGGCATCTTGACAAATGGCGATTATAACAGAAATGGCAAATTTGGCAACAATACATTTAAGAATTGCCAAAAATTACATAAAATGACAAACGAGGCATGTTGACTGTTATCGATTTTTACAAAAATGACAAATTGGGCGAAAATAGCGAATTTGGCAAGAAGTAATGAATGGCTTGCCAAATGAGAAGGCGAAAAATGGCCAGTTGGTAATTAGAGATTTTTACAAGGATGGCAAATTTTGGCGAAAATGGCAAATTTGGGAAGAATATAACAGGACAGGTTTGAACAAAATTCAAATGAGATAACAAAAAAGGCTACCTTGACAATTACTTATTTTTCGAAAAAGGCAAATTTTTGCCAAAAATGGTGAATTAATTTGACAAAGGTTAATCAAATGTTTAGCAAAAACTCATAAATGAGTTGTCAAAAAGAAGGCATGTGAAAATTTGGGTACCAGTTGAGATTGAACCTCGTGTGGTCCCTGATCTAATGGTGCTGAAATGACAGAAAAATATCTGACAATCGACGTGACATTGTTATAAAGAAAAAATAAAGCATTTTTTATTGTCGTTGACGAATATAGGTCCTCTGACTGAAAAACTTCCAACAATGCATCGAGATGGAATTAACTGATTAAGAACACCGTACTAAAAGTAAGCTTGAACAAATGTGGCTAAAGAAACGCAAGTAATTCCTGTAGTCATAGGTGCATCATAAGTAATCAACAAAACAATGTGTTTAGCTGTTTAAGTTTTGGCAGTAACCTGTGTACAGCCACCCTCTACCCTCAACAGAAAAACTCGATGAGGGAAAAGATCAGTTTTTTTAAGCATCATTTTCGATTATGTTTCCCGCGAATTGAAACATAACTTTTATATAGTATTTCCTTGTTTTCTGTTCTTGCTGATGGGGATGTGCTGCTGGGCGAGGTCGCATTTTCACGTCTAGATTAGCTATAATGAGGCTGAACATTATAATTAATTAACATTAATTTTTGAGTAGGAATTCAACGGAAGATTCGCGGTTGAAAAGTTGACTTTATAAGGTAGATGCATAGAAAGAAAGTGACTACATATATTGTGATCGCGTAAATTACATTTGTCAAAAAGTAGATAAGATGGCTTCTATAGGGTCCTCAGAATAGATAGTATAATAATGGGGTAGGGGTTCTGAAAGGTCATCAGCATACACCCAGCAAAAATTATGTAAGTTTGGCAGTCAGGATTCAGAGAAAGATACTAGTCCAAAAAAGTAGAGACTTCCAAGTTATGGTTGACAGGACATTCACCCACCTTTAGAACATCAATGACATCACAGGGCAAATTAAACCGTCTGTGATTTAAAACAGTGATATTTGCCGATTAACCTCATCTACAACCAATGAACGTACTCCTACAATGGTATAACCCTTTCCATTTCGACCAACTGCACTGAACAAAAACATCATTTGAAATAACATATCCGTTTCAAAAGGTGGGCCTGTTGCAAAGTCTTATTTTGCGACATTTCAAACTATGGTGCTGTTTCTATACCACACTTTGCGTTATTGCAAAATACGGGGTGTTTAACTCTTCTGTTCTCAGCTCAAAAATCACGTCCAGTCAATTGACCCGATCGGCGTCAGAAAGTCATTGCTGGCAAAAAAAGGAGCACTTTTCTGGGACCAAGGTTTGCGCTAACGCATAATGTGGTCTGGCAATTGTGACGTATTTTGCGTTAACTCAATCTGTGTTCTAGGTTTTAAGACCAAGGTTTGCGCCAAAAAAATATCGCAAACCGTGTCGAACGTAAAGAGTCGCATTTTGAGATAAGTCGTTCCGTGTCCTTCCAAATAAACAGGGGAACCCAACGACGGTGTCCTCCCAAATACATTGAAAACCGCTCTTTTTAGGCGGCAGAGTACAAATAGATTTGCAAGGGCTTCAGTGCTATATTACCGTTAAATTCCGAAAATAATCAGCGGGGCTTATATTTTTCAAACGCCCTTTTTGAGGGGCTTATTTTCGGAGGGAAATTTGCGTCTTAAAATCGGCTAGGCTTATACTTGGAGGGAAATTTGCGTCTCAAAATCGAGGGGGCTAGCTTATAGTTAGAAGGAAATTTATGTCAGTAATTTGCAGAAAGTTTTAACTGAAACTCGTCTTGAGGACTTTGACCTTTTTAAAACACAGCCATGCAAGTAGTCCAAGTATACTTTGTCTATATGGACCGAAGAAATCCAAGCCAAGAGTAAGGAGTAAACTACGCAAACAGAAATAAACTGTGACACTTTCTGACTGCAATCATTTGGGGCTTGTGATGGATCTTTGGCAAAGACAAAAATTTATATATTTTTGCTTTGTTTTGTTTTGTATTTGAGGGCGATTTCCAAGTTCAAGACGCCCGAGGGGCTTATATCCGGAGGGACGATTTTACGGAGGATTTTTTGCGTTACAAATATGGGGGCTTATATTTGGAGGGGCTTAATTTCGGAATTTTACGGTATTTTCCCGGAAATTTAAGATGCAGATTAACATATTACGAAAGTTAGAATTTTTCTGGTTCCTCCCTCCATCACATTTTCGAACCCGAAAATTTTAGGTTTCGTATTTTGTAAGAAATTTTTAGCCTTCCTCAAGTGATAGAAAATTCTAGGCAATATTTGCTTCTGTGAACAGCTATTTTACAGAAAATTATCGTTGGGTGCCCCTGAATATAATAGTCAGTATTTCGCGACAGCGCGAAATGTGGTTCCCAGATCGTGGACTATTTATAGGCTTCGCTTTTCAGGCCAGGATTTTAGTTATCTCAAACTGCGGACTGTGGAAAGAAGTCACATTTTGCGTTAACTCAATCTGTGTCTTACCAATCAATCACCGAAAGTCACACACCTTTCTAGAAAAACTAGTGATTTTACAACCGTTCAGCCTTCATATTAAAAACGGAAACACTAACTGTTTCCTGCGCCAATCAAGAATACAACACAATCAGCGAACTTACGGATTTTATGCTTAAAAGATCACCAGTAAAGACCTGTCTTTGAACGCTTTAATTGCATAATGAACAGAATCAATTAGTGTCATACTTTCGTAAGCCGGTTCGCTTTTCATTCGAGTTCACGATATTCATAAGATGCAGAGTATCTGTATATGGACTTAGATGGTGAAAATATTTTGCGATTTGACTTGTCCTCTCCGCCAAGTCTTAGCTATCTTAACGGATATGGGCTAAAAATTAAGTTGATCGATACGAAAGTGAGAGTAGAAACGGCACAATCCGCTCTTCATATTTTATAACATGTAAAAACGTGAAATTTAACTTTAACGACCCACAGCCGGTTTTGTTTTTTTCGAATTCTTAATATAAAATGCCAAAACGACATTAAATATACTCTCCTTCGCAGCCTTAAAATCCGAAATTGTGTTGTTGATTCGGCCGCCATGTTTACTTAACCTTGCAAGACAAATTTTACTACCGTCCCCGACCCGCTAAACTTGCAAATTTTGCTCGAGGACCAAACTGCAACGGAGGTTCTTTTCCAGTCCTATGCCGCGACTAACACGATAGATCGCATGACCTGATTGGCTTGTATATCACATTACGTCAGAGGACATGTTCACAAGATAGGACATAAGTGCAACGGTACAACCGACGTGACAAGGAAACGACGGGCTCTGGGGACGAGAATGGACGCGACGTGCTGACAATTCGTGCTGACACTATTGCTGACACTTTCACCGGCGAAAAATGTCTACGCATGCTCTGGAAAAAATGACACGTGATCGATTTCGGGTAATGTCATTGACTACGAGGCGAAAATGCGCGCGAAATGTTGGTCAGATGAAAGAAGCGATGGCTAGGCTTTTGTACATTATGCTTTTGCTTCCCCACTAAAATGCTCCACCTTAATGCTCCATTTTCCCCACTAAAATGCTCGGTCTCCCTAAAAAAGTCACTGAAATGCTCGGATAATGCTCATTACACAAACGGTTTTTTAAAATTAATTTCAAAGTTTACACTCACAAAAACGTGCAAGTGTTGTAAGTAACAACGACAACGTGTACAAGTTCATAAATACAGCAAAAAAAACCCAGCTGTATTAGGTTTTTTGTGAATTTTGAGTTTTGGTCTTCATTTTCTTGAAAAACGCAGGAGCTCGTGGGGCATGGGCTCCTGAAAAAAGTTAATTTCTATTTTATTTTCTCGGAAAAATTAATTTTCCGGGGAAAATGCCACTAAAATGCTCGAATAATGCTCAATGCTTTTGCCTCACTAAAACGCTCGAAAAAATGCTGGCATGACAGACATGCCGAAAAGGTGGGTAATTTTTGCTCTTTTTGTTTACAAGTAGTGGAAGAAAAATTATTGGGCTTTGTTTTGGTATATAAATTAGCTTGTACCGAGTTGCACGGAAGAGACAGTTTTGTTAAATGTGTATGCCGTTTTTGTGTCAAAATTCGACTTTGATTGTGAATCTAACATTCGACCGTTGATTGAAGAGCGTATTACAATGCTATCCAAAATTGTCGTTTAGATCAAGTTTCTTATCACGGATTCAACAAAAAAGTAGAGGGACAGACATTTTCGGGCCTTGTTTTGTTAATGTGACTTAGCGTGTACTTTGTTGCTGGAAAACTATATTTAGATGCTTACTAGTAATCTCCGCATGTTTACACTGTTTATGGCAGAAAAATACGCTTACGCTTGGTTCAACTTAATCTCGTGTCACTCGGTACAAAGGGAAATTATAAAGATGGTAAAGAATTACTGTTAGCCATTGTCTTGGTGTGTAAATTGTCTTGTAGCTAGTGAATCGAAAGCTAAAGTGCGTAGTTCGAAGCGAGATTTTGTCCATCGTTCCACATTTTGTTGTTGTACAATAGTACAGCTTTGTATGTTACAGAAATTTGAGTTTTATCCGTACTGTCGAATGAGAAAATGTGAGATAACTGTCATTAAAACGCTAATACCGTCTTGGAGCTACAGTTCGATAGGTCCGGCAACATTTGATTTGAAAAAAATATTCTGTTTACAATGTGTACAGCTGCTGTACATTTAGGCTTGCATTGGTATAATTGAAGGATGGAAGTTTAGATTATTTCGCTCATAAATCTGGCTTGGGATTATCCACAACGAGGTCCTTGTTACTTTCCGCGTTAGGAACTGCACTTACGGACATGATTTCCCCCGTGTACAATTTTTTTAGTACCAAATCTTTGCACACAAGGCTTTCTGTGGGGCGTGCTTCTTTGCTTGAAAATGGGATCCTAGAAGGAGATGAACTGGGTAATTTTCCTGTGAATACTTTTGTTTTTCTGTCCATTGCTTTTGGCTTAAATTTTTTTGGAGGAAAGTTATGAATGAATGACAGAGTTAACATGCTACTAAGTATTCAAAAGTTCTTTCCAAGAAAAAAAAATAATCAGGAGTTTTTAAGTTTGGAGTAAACTTTGAGTCTTAATGAAATTTTAGTTGGATCATGTTGATGAATGCAGTTGTGTAGGATGTGCAGTTTCCAATTTTGATCTTCTGTCAGAATTATGAGAGAACACTCACAGATCTCATTCAAACATTACAGTTTCATTGTTATTCCTATAAACTTCTCATCAGGTCTCCATTTTACATGAATCAATGTGATATATATTTGAAGGGGTTGTTGTTTCACCGTGAAGTAATTTTCACGGCTTTGTTTTTTGATATGAAGTTCAGTTTCTTCTTAGTTGTTGCCTAAGGCAGTGTTGAAGTATCTGACTTGTTAACATACATTTCTTTTCATTTCTCTTCAGAAAAGACTGATTGATCGTGAATCAAACAAAGTGCAGCCTGACAAACAAGATTTTTTTGACGAACAAATGTGTACTCAAGGAAAGCATGTGTCCCTGACAATGTCAATAAAATTTATTAATGGAAAAATCTGGGTTTTACTCCTTTGTAGCACTTTAGACTATATGCATATTCACTTTTTTAACCTTTAGGTACTTAAAAAAATTATAATTAGTATTTTTTCCCACTAACACTAGAATCAAAGTTCTCTTCTTTTAAATATAGTATTCCCCTAATTTTAAAAATTTCATTATCTTATTCAGATCAAGCACAGTAACCATTGAAAAGAAAAAAGAAAAAAAACCTTGCTCGGTCAAAGACGGCTTTAAAGTTTTGATATTAAAATTGCACCCGTTCTCAATGAAATGACTGAATGCAGACACTAAAGTTCATTTAGCTCATGTTCAAGCTTTTTTTTATAACTTGGAAAGTGTTGCTGGAGAAAAAATATTTTTGCTTTACCTTTTCGAAAAAAATAAAATAAAATAACTACCAGGTGTCTAAGCAATTTCAAAGGACCCATAGTGTCTTATTTACCTGCTACATCGAGCTGTGAACAAGGCCGTTTTTCCTAGTGACCCTGCTTTTATCAGAAACATTGTTGTCCTTCGTGATCCAAAGTTGAATCCTGTAAACCGGCGAAATCGCGAGCATCGCAGGAAACGAATCCCACAGGAATACGTGACAAAGGATAATAAAAAGTCTAGACTATTCTAAAAATATCCGATATGCATTTGCAACTCATATTAAGCCGCAATTAACCTTCTTTCCACTGGAATAAACAAACTATGGAGGTATTGCCGCCATTTTTAATTTGGCAATGTCACGTGGTCGCGCGAGGACCAATCAGACGTTTTTCGCCGGTGAAAGTGTTGACACCAGGGCGACGGCTTGAGCATAAGCAACATTTCTCCTCTTTGAAAATTTACTTCCTGTCGCGTCTTACAGCTGTCGCGTCTCGGATCTTAAAGTCACATTGTAGACCCAAAACTCAGACAAACTGAAATTAACGTAGTGGTTGTAAGTAAGACTTAAGAGCCGCTAAGTTATTCATGTATGAAGGCCTAAGTAAGATCTCAAGTAACTTTGCTTTGCATCTCCTTAAAGTCGGAAAGTTGAAACGATACAAGAAAGTTTCAAGCGACTTGAAAACCATCCTTATGACCGACTTAGCTGACTTGCGGTTTCTTGAGCTTTGAGAAAGGCGAGACATGTCAATCAATCTTGCTTTTGTTGCGTGGGAAAATAACCTGAAGTAAAAAAGAATCGGTCGTGTGTGAAGCCTTATTTTACTTAAAGTAATTAAAATTTACTTGTCTTGAAATATGTCTTAGCTTATTTAGGCTCTAGTGTAAAGACCACCAATGACTAAACTCCGACAAAAATTGCAAATTAGTCACTCCGACGTCATTCGCGCGCTACTCTAACTTATTTGCAAGTGCACTCAGCGGTGTGTGCCTTCTCTATCATTCAGTAGCATTCTTATTGATTTGCATATAAGAATGACAAGAACAGACCGGGGAATCAGTATGAAAGTCCGGTTCCCAAGATATTCTTGAAAAGTCCAATATCAGACTTACCTTAGTATGAAGGACGTCCATTTATTTGCAGTTTTCGTCAGCTTTGTGATCGTTTCGTTGTTCCTGTATCATTCAAGTCGTGGTGTATATTCTGGGATGGATTCAGATAACTTTATTAATATTGGTTTCCAGAATGCCCCGGCAACAAACTACTCCAAGCCTCGAAAGATTTTAATTTACACAGAGTTCTTTTACAGCGGTTTACCTTGGCCGGGATTGACAACTACAGAAGATTTCAAACAGTTCAAAGGCCAGAAATGCTCAGTAACCAACTGTGAACTAACATACGACAAGAATGACTCCATGAGTAGCGATGTAGTAATCTTTCACGCATATAATATGCCCTCTTCAAAAGAGATGTTTCGATTGCAACGTCAAAGACCTCAACATCAAGTCTGGGTTTACTTCCACCTGGAAAACCCGATAGTTACATCATATATTGCACCTCATAAGCACCGCAGTGACTTGGACAATGTGTTTAACTGGACAATGACGTTTATGCGAGAGTCAGATATTTTCCATCCTTATGGATTTTATTTGCCGCTAACGAAGGGTGAACGTAGTTCAGTACCAAGTCAAAATCACGCCATTGGGAAGACGAAGCTTGCTGTATGGTTGGGAAGTGGTTGTGGCCAAGTTCTGGATGAAAGAAAAGTCCGAATGATGTACATACATAACCTAAGAAAGCTCATTCCCGTTGATATTTATGGAAATTGTGCGAAGTATTTCCATCAAACAGTCCGAGACTGCCCGAAAACGGCGGACGATCATCCGACCCCAGAATGTGCTT